>NW_024582378.1:2373645-2456490 GCF_018398535.1 Haplochromis burtoni
AAGCTGTAGTGCCTCTTCACCTCACTGTGCAATACCTTTTGTGCAATACTTTTGTAAATAGTCAACAGTGCAATTGACCTCAATACTTGAAATGTGCAATTCACTTGTATTTTTATTTTTTATTCCTATTTATCCCCTTCGTATATTTTATTTATATTGTCTCTGTATTTATGTAACTCTGTAACTTCTGTTGGTGCTGTGCTTTTTTGGAAATCGAATTTCCCAGAGGAACCCACCCGAGGGATTAATAAAGTTCTATCTAATCTAATCTAATCTAAAAAGACAACAGGCCGAGCTGGAAGTTGCAGAATCTAAGTTGCTACGATTTTCATTGGTGGTGACCAGGATGGAGGAGATTAGAGATTATTGTATCTGATGACAGCTTGGGCTGAGCAGTTTAGATGATAAAATTAGAGAGGAGCTAGAAGAAGTTAAAGTTAGAAGATTGCAGAAAAGATTCATGGATGTAGTGTAGGAGCACATGCAGAGGGCTGGTATGACATATGAGTACATTTGGTGAAATGAGCTTAAGAAAAGAGATCTGACGGACTCTAAAAGGCAAGAAAATTAAAAAAGACTTTCAGGCGGATGCAGCACTCTTGAAATTACTAAGATATTAGGGCATGATCATCAGGTGTTTTGTTCCAAGAAGTCAACAGGATCACAAGAAAAAAGATGCAAAATAGCTGCTGAAGATTTGAGAAGACTCAAACGTGACGCTCCCAGGAACCCATTATCCTTCAACGTTGTCTTACCCTGAGTTCCCAGAAGTGCAAGCGCTCAGAGACATGTCCGAGGTAAAGAATACTGAAATGCAAACACCACGGATGTGTCATGACTAGGCCAACAAATATCTGAAGACATATTTTCTTTTGTAGCAACTTTATTTTCTTTCTCTGAAACCAGTTGAGTTTCCTTGGCTGTGTGCTTGGGATCATTGTCTTGCTGAAAAGTCCACTCTTGTTTCATCTTCACCATCTGGGTAGATGGCAGAATTTTTTTTTTTTTTTTTTTTAATCAAGAATGTCGTGATACATTTTTCCAGTCATCCTTCCCTCCTTTATATGAAGCGTGCCAGTGTTATATAATGAAAAACAGCACGATCCCACCTTCAAACTGACCTGTTGGTCTGGTGTTATTCAGGTCATATGCAGTACCTTTTCACCTCCAAATATAGTGTGTATGAGGACATCAAAAGAGTTCAGTTTTGGTCTCATCCGGCCAGTAGAGCGTGCATAGAGGCCATGTTGGTTGAGTGCATTGTGTGTTTTCTTTGAAACAATTGTACCTGTTGATTCCAGGTCTTTCTGTAGCTCTCTACAAGTGGTCCTTGGATTGTCCATCATTTGGGACTGAACCAACTGAAATCAGTTTACACTAAATGCCAGACTTCTTTCTAATTACTGATATATCTTAAGTGGTGCAATGACTTTCTATGTCTTTTTTGCACCTGTTTATAGCTTCGATACAGTTTACCTGACATTTCTCATTATTACGCATAACTCAATTTATGGACATCTATGGTCTGACCTTTTTGCATTTGTGGATTTGATGGGTTTTTACCCACATCTGGTAAGAATTTGATGTCAATGGCACTTTTAGAAATATATTTACTTAGAAAATTGGTGACATGTTCAATTCTTGTTTTACCCAGTGTAAGTCCTACACTACGACAACCGACTGAAACCAACAAAATGACCATTACGTGGTCTATGTTGTGGATACATCTTCTTGTAAGTGGCACAAAAACGTTTTTTGATAGGTATGATAATCGTACTGTTAAAGTATGGGGGGAAAAAAAATCCATAAAAAGACAAAAATTAATTTAATTTAATTTGAATTTTATATTGTGAATCATCTCTATAGATATTTCAGATTTAGGTATTGTAAGATCCTGTAAGGTCTTGCTCTCCCAAAGTAGGTAAGGCCAGGATTAAGGTTAGGGTTAGCGCACATGACGTCGGCAGGTTAAATACTCAGCTTGACTTTAATAACATTTTATATTGACCAAGAGCACTGTGATTGTTTAATAACAAAATTAGTCCAAGTCCTTAATAACTTCCCTAAAAAGTGTTCAGACTGTAGTTGATAAATTAGTTTCTATTGTTGCTAGGCAACTGGTTTGTTTACATCTGATTTCAGATTGCGCATTTTTTGATGTTGGGTGACTTCTGCTCTTCTGTTAAACACAACTAACACTTTGCAGGGCATCTTTGGGGGAAAATCAGCTCTCATGGAAGCAACTTGTGGCCAAGATGCTCCAGGTAAGCGGTAACTTTGCTGTAGCACAGTGTTTGTTGTATTCTGTGTAGATGACACACTGTTAAGCCTCTCTGTGGAGATCACCAACACAGAGCTTTCAAAATGTTAGTACTGGTGAACACTCATGAAGTCATTCTCACATTTGATTTATTGATTGCAGCACTTTGAATTTGTAGAGATAAAAATAAAGACTAATTTTCACCCCATATTCTTAAACATTTTTACTGAAAAAACAAACAAACAGCCAAACTGGTGTATCTGTACACATACACGTGTGTGTGTGTTTGTTTTAGCTGGGTTTCAGCCAACTGACATAAGTCTTGTTTAGAAGAAATTCTTGAAAAACTTAACTTTAACATTAAGCATTTGTTACTGGATTTTAGTATGAAATAAAAATATGAACCTGGTGATGCATTTTAAAAAAATGACAACAAAAAAACAAAAGTAAACCAAACTTTCTATCATTTATCTGAGGAGATATATTGACCATATTTCTGTACTATTGCTCCACAGCTTCATTGAAAAAATATTTGCTATGTCAAATGCCAAAAGCTTGGGCTGACCTGCCTTCATATCGCGGACCTCCGGCACCTGGCAGTATTGGGGTCTATACAAAGAGGACTGGAAGGGAAAGCCTGCGTTATAGGGGCTACATTTATCCATCTGCTTCAACAGAAATGCCCTTGACAGCATTTCAGCACCCATTCACATGTGGGTATAAGAGAAAATTGTCCAAGTACAAAAAGCTGCTGAAGGAGTTCAAGGATAAAGAAACTGAGGCCGAAGAAGTGACAAAGTTGATCTCAGAGATTCGAAAGAACAGAGAAATGCTTGGCCATGTGACTACGTCGTCTGAATTAAAACACTCGATCCAAGAAGACAACGCAGCCACCAATGGAAGAGAAATCGAATCAGAACCTACAGGTTCATTAATTCAGCATGTGGAGTCTGACAACGTTGATCCACTTCAAGAAATTCTTGATGAAAGCGAGCCCGCATCTCTTGACTTGTTTGACGAATTTGAAATAAGCTACAATGAGTGGCCATTTTAGCATGCTGTAGGAGCCGGAGTGTCTTTGGATTTTCAAATAAAATATTTGAAATCTTGCATAAATAATGTGAGCAGTAGTAAATCTTTTTTTTTTTTTTTAAGTTTTATCTATCTTGGGTGAGCTCTACACACACAGTTACTTTATTTAACTTTAAAGTTTATCTAACCTTATTTTATATGTAGCCATCACTTTGGTGATGGTTAAATTGATGTTTTTGCAAAAATAAAAATAAAATGTTTGGTAAAATACGAGAAATAATACACACATAGAGATAATAGTTTTCAATACATAACACTAAAAACTCTACCAGCCCCTCCGAGGCTGTGAAAATTGAGACAGGCCTACTTTACTTCATTTAAAAATTCACAGAAACTAACTGAAATGCTTGCTTATTTAGGACTTTCAATATCACACACATTATAGTGGATCACCTGCCCGCTTCTCAGCCTCTCTCCTTAGCCATCACACCAACTCCAATGGAGAGAAACTTGGGGTTAGGGTCGCTGAAGGATACTTTGTGTTTCGATCCCGTTCTCAATGTGAAAGCTTCCAGTTAATGGATGGCCTACTCTATCTCCTGAGCTACAGCCACATCGTATATAGTAATGCACTTTGCAATTTGATGAATGTAGTATCGCAGTTTGACCAGTACGCCAACATTCCTGCAAAATCCAGCATAGTTATAGGGGGCGTACTAATAACAGGTCTTGGGTTCGAATACATCATCTGTCTGGGGGCCTTTCTGTGTGGAGTTTTCCAGGTCTACATCAATAATTAGTGAACAGGTATGCTCAATGACACAAACAGAGCCATGATGACAGTGTGTGGAGTAGCCCCTTTCATGATAATATAAGGCAAACAAGTTTGACCCATATCGAAATTTTGTTTGTAAGGATGCAGAAGAGATTTGAGAAGCTGCTGGGCGACGCCCAAAGTAAACGACATCAGTGTGTTCTGTCTTCCTCCCCTCATCCCCAAGTGATAGCGGCAGATGGTTGCCCCTCCCTGAGCCTGGGTCTGCCAAAGTTTTTTCCTGTTAAAAGGGAGTTTTCTCTTCCCACTCTTGCAAATGCTTGCTCACAGTGGGCCATTTGATGGTTGGGGTTTTTGGCTGTGTTACTGTGGGGTCTTTGTTGGTATTTGGCACTATATAAGAAAAATTAAAATGATGATCAGAGATCAAATATGACTAAGTCAAACTTAGCACTACTGCTGAAGAAAATTAATGCTAATCATCCATCCATCCATCCATCCATCTTCATCCGCTTTGTCCGGGTCGGGTCGCGGGGGCAGCAGCCTAAGCAAAGAGGCCCAGACCTCCCTCTCCCCAGCCACCTCCTCCAGCTTGTCCGGGGGAATACCAAGGCGTTCCCAGGCCAGCCGAGAGATATAATCTCTCCAGCGTGTCCTGGGTCTGCCCCGGGGCCTCCTCCCGGTGGGACATGCCTGGAACACCTCGCCCAGGAGGCGCCCAGGGGGCATCCTTGTCCAGATGCCCGAACCACCTCAGCTGGCTCCTTTCGATGTGGAGCAGCAGCGTGCTCTACTCTGAGCCCCTCCCGGATGGCCGAACTTCTCACCCTATCTCTAAGGGAGAGGCCAGCCACCCTTCGGAGGAAGCTCATTTCTCGCCGCTTGTATCCGCGATCTCGTTCTTTCGGTCACTACCCACAGCTCGTGGCCATAGGTGAGGGTAGGGACGTAGATCGACCGGTAAATTGAGAGCTTGCTTTTACACTCAGCTCCCTCTTCACCACGACGGACCGGTGCAGCGTCCGCATTACTGCAGCTGCAGCCCCAATCCGTCTGTCGATCTCCGGCTCCCTTCTCCCATCACTCGCGAACAAGACCCCGAGATACTTGAACTCCTCCACTTGGGGCAGGAATGCTAATGCTAATCATGAAACAAGAATACACAAATTAGTTAAAAAAGTCCAGTGTTTCTTTGCTGCTTCTTTGCCTTTAAAGGATTGTTTCTCTATCAGTTTCCTGTATTCGTATATTTTCTTCGAATAATGTTTACTTGACACAAAATTCTAAGGCATGCCTGGATACCATTTGGCATCCCTGATGTAGAATTTGAGAAGGAAGAAGGATGTGTGGACTAATCTGTTTCTGCTGAATCAGTTTAGATCCTTTATTTTACCTATTTACTTAAGATTTTTGTTCTGTTGCACCTTATCGCTAGATAAACGTTCCCCCTGAGAGGATTTGCTCTTTAGTACCATCTTCTGACATGACTTGGGATAACATGTTTGCAAATCTGTCTCTGTTCCATGAGGTCATCAAAAAGAGTCTGTCATTGTTTGGGGAAAAGCATCTCCTGCTCTCTGCTGTAATTGCCATTGTTTGACTTAAGATGGTCTTTAAAGGCATTGTCGTTTTGTAATTCTGGTTTCTTCCTGGTAATGAACAAACAAGTATTTGAGCCAAACTAGCCAAGTTATTTTGCACTGGTATTGTGTATTTTTTTTCTTTTTGTTCATTGTCAAAGGAGCTTTCAAAGAAAAGCGTCTGGACTTCTTTAAGTTGCTTGAAGACGTTTCACCTCTCATCCGAGAAGCTTCTTCAGTTCTAAGGTCAAATGGCAGAGAGTCCCAGATTTAGTCCCAGATTCCCAGAATCAACACTCGACTTTTTAAACTAATTTGTGTATTCTTGTTTCATGATTAGCATTCATTTTTGTTCATTGCTTCTAAAGGCATTTTATGTTATTTTCTCAGCAGCCTAAGTAAAGTCCGTGAAGTTGACCCCTCTTGTCTGCGTGGTCATTTTAAAGAGGAGTTCAGATTGAATGTCGATTCTAGCAAGACGCTGAAGGTGGACGACGTTACAATTTTTTATATTAAAAAGGCACTCATTGTTTTAGACATTTCCCCAGTGAGAGCTTCAATCTTATTTTTATTTATTTTTCATTTGATGGAGGGAGTCTTGCGGTCTCTGGCTGCCATGGTCACTGTGTTGCTTCTTCAAGCTGGATCAGGCAGTGAAAAATGTGTCTGTTCCCGTTCCAAGGTGAAGGATAATAACTTACTAAGTGGAAAACTGGATTAGAGGCGTTCACATTTGCTTAGTCATGCCGCCCTCCCTGAACACGTGCACACACACACAAACAATTATCTTGTGCTCCTTACAAAGTCAGCCCCATGACCCCGCTGCAAACAGACAGACACACTTTTTTCCAACCAACATGCACGCACACTGAATCAATCTGCCTGCAGTCCGCATGATTTATTCCACTCTAATTGCCTAACTCCAGTATTAATAAGTTTCCTTACTTGTGCTACAGCCTTTGAAGGGTAATTGTGTAATTCCTTGTCAATTTTTTTTTCTGCAAAGATTTTTTTTTTAAATAAATTACTTTATAATCCAACAGAAAAACACAAATGTCATTTGACAAGAAGAGATTAGGCCTCTGACTCTTGACATGTTTCCCCAGCTGTCAAAGAATCTGACAATAAATACATTTAAATCTATGCAAGCCAGCACTGTTATGTAAAGTCTTGGCAGTCGATTGGTATGAGTGGCTGCGTACTGTTTCGATGCCCTGCAGAGTTCTGCTAATGAGGTGCATTGACATCAGAGTGCAGAATTACCACTTGCGAATTTATTTGGTGCTTGTTTACCCCATAACAAACAAATCCTGTTCATCCACTCACTGCTCATAAAACTGAATTTTAAAAAGGTTTTAAACTTTAGTACAGATCTACAAGATTCCATTTGACAAGCCTGAATTATGGTGACAAAATCATACACAAGATGTTTTTCCATTTGATGAAATGTATATTTAAAACAAACAGAAGACGACTGAATCTTGGGTTGAAATCTAAGAAGTTTGTTCATCTTTGTGCTAATATTTGATGGAGAAAGTGAGTGAAGTGCAAAAACATTAAGTATTTATCAAAGAAGGCATGTTTAACTCTTTTAATGGAGATAAACAAAGGCTTGCTTGAAGATTTCTCTCGATGTAGTAGTCATATTTATTGAAACGATGGGACATCCTGAAACAACATTACACTATCCTGGGTCTGACTATTTATTTATTTTTTTTAACTAAATTGAGTTTGTTGCTTTGTGTTTAAGTTTAGTTTGTTGATCTTCATGTTATCTTGAGTATTTCTGAGTCTTTAGTTTGTGTTACTTAATTTGTTGCATCAGTATTTTCTGTCTTATCCTCTTGTGTGAGCTATCCTATGTTGAGGTCATCAGTGTTTCTGCCTTTCCCCATTTTTTTTGATTACTGTCACCTGAGTCTTGTTACCCTGATGTGTTCACTTCTCCCAAATGCCCTCACATGTATGAATAGTGTTATCTTCTTTTCAGTGTCTGATAACCTACCCTCATGTGTTTTGCCAATGTGAATGTTTCTGATTTAAAATAAATGAAAAGCATTGGGAGATTCAGCTTGCTAAGATAGGACAAAAACTAGGACCCATGTGAAAAATCAGTTATTCACACAAACACTAGAGGTGTAGCATAATGATGGTGTTAGCCTGCAATCAACGTGAAAACCAAAGTGGCAAAAAACTGCAGTTTCTTTAGGAGCCACTTGCAGCAAGCTCCTAAAGAATGTAAAGAAAATCAGTCCCATTGGTCCATTTTAACATAGCAGACATCTATAGCATTAAGTAGCATATTTAAAGCAGAAATAAATAGTTTCTTAATAGGTCAATCTGCTAGGACCTATTTACTATTTCCAGATATTAAACTGGACTCATCCATTGTGTCTGTGTTGGAGTCTCTTCAAGCATTTAGAAAACAATAACTCGCAAATATTACGTCCTGCTGTGTGATGCAGACATTTTCGGTGAGTGAAATTTGTATTGTTTTGTCAGTCTGTTAAGCTGCGTACAAACTGGAAGCAACTCGCTCATCCCACATGACTTTGAATCCAGGTTCTGGTTGCCTTGGTAACCTTCAATTAATGGTGAAAAAACAAACAAACAAACACACAAGGCAAGAAACCCCCCTGAGATTACAAATACATAATAAAAATAGACAAAAAATGAAAAACATGGTGTAACACACCAGTGTATATAATAAGGATAAGCACAGTGCATTTATATGAGAGGAACAAAGTTTCTTTCTCCTAAACTCATGATTGCCTGTGATAACGAGACAAACAAGGTTTATAATATATTCAATGATAAGCTGTGTCAGAGAAGTAGTTCTACTTACCTCAGTTTTTCTGACTGCAGCATGGACGTCATTTCTGTTATCTAGATGTTAAAAGATGGAAGTTTGTCTGATTTCCTTGTTTTGGGGCCATTAAAGAAACAAAAGCAGTTGCCTTTGCTTGCACTTTACAAACAGTGACCTCTAAGGGGGGAAACCCAAAGATGCAGACATATGGAGATAGTATGCATTATTTTTTTTTAAAACAGGACTTTTGCATCAATGCAGATTTTTATAAAATATAAATAAAGCTCATCTGTTTGTTTATATTCATCCCAACCATTGTGAAATGTGCTCATACACAGTGGACACTACTGTTCAGATTTATTATCTTTAAATGGTGACTCTGAGATTGAGCTGGAAGTGGTCGTCCAATGAGACCTCTATCTTACATCATTATACCCTCTTCATAGTATATTTAGTGCTGTGAGACTAAAAGCAGGCACAATTTCATCCTGTCGTATTTCTCTGCCAAAGACTTCTCTGTGTTGTCAGCTTGAAAGTAATATCTTAGCAATTTGAAATAAACCACATAATACAGACTGTAGCACATACACAGCAAACACTGAGAGGGTGTGCGATCATAAGTCATTTGCAACAACTTTTGCAATTTCTTTGGCAGCTCCCATGAGCTCCTCAAGTTCTGCTTCAAATATTTTTGGGATCCAGGCCAAATGCTGAAATATAAACATTCGGGCTGAAGACGCTTTTGACCACACGCAGCTTGCTCTGGAGAAGGACAAAACTTCAGGAGGACAGGAAAGCAATAAGAAAAGCACATTTGTCACGACTGGTAATATAACCTATATTCTATAAGAGAATGCACGTATGCAAACATTTCCCCATAAGTTATCTTTATGAAAAAAGACTTTGTGCTTCATAGGTTAAAGGATAAAGGGTCCTCCAGAGTAGCTAAAACATTAAAACCACAAGCCTAATATTTTATAGGTTCTCGTTTTGTTGGTAGAAATTTTTCTGACAGGAACTCTTTGGCCATCCTGTGGTATCCCACTGGCAGCAGAGCCTTCTTGTTGCACAGATTGGGCTTTTCCTGTGCCACCTCTGAACACTGAACCAGATTTGGATCTGGGAAGTTTGAATGAGAGGTCGTCATACTGGGCTCCTGTTGTGTACCTGAAGCCTTCTGTTACACTGGGTCACTATTGTTTTACTGGAGGCTGTTGCCATGGGCAACAGTCGGTGTCCTTCAAGTCACCTGTCAAGGTAAGGCGCATAGGGAACAGGATAAAATCCAAAGGCATTAAGGTTACACTAAAATTTTTACCACTAGATGTCAGTAAATTGCAGATTGCAGTCAACCAAGGTCTGTTTTCTTATCCCACCCAATTCCAATGCATAAACCCAGCTATGGTAGCTTCTATAGGGCAATCATGTTTTAGTTTGCTTAGAAAGATCAAAAATATGTAATTTAGACTGTATGTGTTTCTATTACTATGTGTGCTAAAAAAACATTTTTGTACACACTATATTTTATTTGAATATTGTCAAAAATTATCAGAACATCAGAAAATAAGACACGCATACACCAAACAACTCAGTTAACAGTCATTTAAATGTTTTGTGGTATCTTGTTTTTAACCTTGAGTCACTTAAAATTTTCATCTTTTCTTCAGTAGATTCAGTAGATTTTTCCATATGAGTGAAAGGCTGTTAGTCCACTGTTTACCTCAGCTGTCAATGCTGGGTGAGAATCGTCCGCCTCTATTTTATTCTGGAGGAGGCTATAAAACTTTGTAAAAGAAGTCCGAAACAGGTCGATGAGTCAGTGAATTTCACTTGTGTGTGATGTCACTGATACTGAGGTGAGCTGTTGAGGATATCCTGAATGTTCCTGTTGGTAAGTCCTGCTCTTTTTGCCTCTGTTAGCTGCTGTTAGCTGCTGTTAGCCGGGGTTAGTGAAACTGTTTTTTAAGTGGATGCAGCTGTGTTGAACATTTAGTGAATAAAGTCTCATACGCTGTGAGAATGTAGTCAAAGTGTTCATCAGAGGTAGTGTGTGAGATGTAATATTTTTTTTTTTGTTTTTATTTTAGGACATTTAAACCTAACATTAGCTGGCATGTTAACTTATAACCAACTGGTGTTGATTAACCAACTCTTTGTCAGCTATCCAAGGGCAGGAGGATCGCATATCTAATCTGCTGATGAGTAATTGTGATAATATCTGAAATTAAAAAAGCATTTTTTTTTTTTTTTTGCAAATTTTTGTGTGTTAGACCCCAAACTTCAGTTCAGCTTGAGGTGAGGAGGAATAGACATTTATTAAGCATTTCCCTTCCTGGGTGAAGGCGACCCCTTTTCAGATTATAAAACATATTTAAATGTTCCTCTACGGCAATGCAAATTCTCAGCACTTCTCCTCTGGTCTCTGTAGTATCTGGATGAAATTTATCGTCTGACCATCGTCATAATGGCCACAAACCAAATTTCCCAATTGAAAAAAGAGTTGTTATATATTATACATGTTGCTTGAGCTTTAGCCACTTCCAGCTTTATGCAATAGAATTTATTCTTTTGTACTTTACACAGCATTTGATTACACTTCTTTTGTCTGCATTTCAACAACACAATATGTGAGGAGTTGCATTTTTATTCCTATTCAAAGCTTTTTTTTGTGTTGTTGTTGTCTATACTTTTGTTCCTCAGGCCATGAAGAAGGTTGCATTCTCACCCAGAGCTTTCTTCCTGGATTTCTCTTCTCTCCCATTTCTCACCGGAGAGGGGCTGAAATCAGACGGTGTTCCACTTCTCCTCGTTTGCCCGTGGCTGTGCAGCACCTCCTCCAGATTATTCCTCACCAGCGCTGGCATATTACAGCCTGTCTGTGTGTGTGTTGTCATGCTATGCTGCATACATGAAAAAGGCTTCAGAAAAACCCCCAAAGTGTTCATGTTCAAAAGGGCCACCCACATCAAAACAGCGTATGTCTCACTGACTGAGTGCAGCTCTTTCCACCAGCCTGTGTTTGGTCAAGACAGAACCCCCCGCTGACATGCGAGCCCAATCTACGAGGGGCTTGTCATCCTCGACAGCTCTGCTCGGAGAAGTGCCGCTGGAGGATATAAGCATGGCGTCTCTGTGCCCCTCCACTCGTTTTTATCAGTGTGATAGGTTTCAGCTCTCGATGAGTCATTCACTACTGAATGTGCCTGGTGATTTTTCATGTTAGCTTTTTCGCTGCCTTGGTTGGCAATTCCAGCTTGTGGTGAGCTGTACAAACGATATGAGAAGAGCCTTTTGACTGTGATGCATTGTGGATGTTGTGACGCATGCACACCTTTGTGAAACTGTTTGGCATCTTTGCAATCTGTAACTGTCATCATGGTCTCTCATTGCTGCAGGTCTCTGCTCTGTTGGTGAGTGTGTGTGGTGATCAATACTGTTCATGAAGTTAATAGCACGTGGATACTATGGACTGACATATGGTCAACCTACTTTGCATTTTTCTTATAGGACATGTTCTAAATATAAACAATCAACTTTCTTTCTCAACAGCCTTTCAATGGTTATCTCCACACTTTTGTGAACCTTAGGGGTGGAACAAAGTGATTTGCTGCCTTTAGGTTGTTTAAAATATTTAGATTCCTACCTCAAGATTAATTTTGATTTGGGAGTAGTTGTCACACACCAGAAAATCAAAATAAATATCATGGAAAGACTTAGCATGAGCCCACCTTTCCCCAGAGAGCTGTGTGTGTGTGTTTGTACATAATACATGTAGTGGGATTTTTGTTTGGCAGCCTGTCAAGGCGATGAGCAAAGAACATTGGATTTGTGCAATTTAGTGGTTGTTCAGTAGCTATAGTCCTTAGAAAGCCTTCCAGTGGAGGAGAATTCATATCTGGAATTGCTGAAATTCTTTTTTTTGATGTTAACCATTTGAGCTTAACTTACACTACAGCGCTGAACTTCCATATAAAGGAAACACTGCGCTGATTTGGAGCTGATAAATCTTGAACTACTTTTCCTGAAACACGCGTGCAAAAGAGAAAAAACTTCAGAACCCGATTAGTCTATAAACAGGTTCTCACTGCTATGAAAAAGAGATACTGGCTATTGCATTAGCATAATGAACAACCTAGATTTGATTACAGGAGGTACTGTTCTTGTCCTAATCAATATTCTAAAGCAACACTACATAGCCCTACCAAACATACCCATCACAATTATTGAGGTCTGTGTTGGTGCTTCGTTTAGTTACATTTCTGAGAAAGTGCACGTGAGCCTAAATTCGTACTAATAAGTCAGTAATTATTACAGAGTATATATGATGTTACTGAAATTTCCTGCAGAAGTCTCAATAATTGTTTTTCTCACAGACACAGATTGGGCTAAAAGTCATGGATCACAACATACTGTTTGACTGTTTGACACTTTGATGTCTTCAGATGCCAAAATTTAAGAATGGCACACGCAGGAAGTGATGGTGTGGGGTGTTGGGGTCAGTGTGGAGGGGATAAACTTCATTTTATGTCATTTAGCTGATTTTACAGTCAGGTTAATAGTTTAAGTGGAATTGCTCTGTCAAACAAAAAGACATGAGGAACTCGTCCACTGACTATGATTAAGCATATATTAGATATACTTTGACTAAACTTCCCTATCATGTAATTTTGGTTTGCCCGGCTTCCTGGTGAGTGATCATCTTTCACTCTTTTGTGATGAAGAAAATGAGGACAAGGAGAGTACTGCTATCCTCTGTATATTAATGCTAATTCTTTTAATAAACTATGCATCACAGAATTGAAATTCCAAGGCAAATAAACACAAGTTGTGAACAGTTCTGATTAAAGTTGAAAACCAACTCAAAGACACTTTAAAGTGATCGCCACATTGCTTCTACCATAGAAATATGAACAGGTAGAAACAGAGGCTTGACTGCTCATCACTGCTTTGTTACCTGCTGAAGTTCAGGCTCCGACTGCTAGGCTTGGGTCAGCATACATTCAGCTTTATCGTCACTCTGGGCTCTTGGCTAGCTTTGTGTTAGCATGCTGTCTGTACAAATGGTTGCAAAGTGACAACGTTCTATTAGCAGTATAATGCAGTTGTTTCTGTCCTGGACCACTGTGCATTTTACCATCACGCTCTTGTCCTTTGTTGCAATAAAAACAATGTACATCTTTCCACTGTAGACCGTTCTACCATTTTTCTTCTTGTGCAAACAAACTGAAAGCAAGTCTATTTCCTGGCATGCAGATAACTGAAGACAAGTAATGACATAATTACATTGCATTAAGCATTTATGCCTTCACCATTTTGCAGTTTTAAAACTGGACATGAAAACTTCTTAATCACAAGGTAAGCATGACCTAAAGCTTACTAATCCCCACATTTTAGTCCTGAACATAGATAATGGGTTCCTAGATTAACTTCTTTTTAACTGTAAGCACCCTCATAGCACTGGAATAAATAACACATTAAATTATGTCGTTCTGTAGTAATTACCATGAATGTTACTATCCCAAAACTGGCACGTAAACCGTTAATGCCTCGGTTTGCCTCCTACTTCAACATGTAAAAATTCAGACAGTTACACATGGCTGTATTATGGTCCTCTGATTTTCATGGTGAGTGGATATTTAATACAGGGGAAAAGCCTCTTTCCTCTTGGGAGTTGTCACTCTTCTGTACCTTTTTTTATTAAGCTGTAGAAATGATAGTAGGGGCTTTGTCTGTGTTCTCGGTCTCGGACTGAATATGCAGGTATTAGTCTAAAAAAAAAGGTCAAATGTAACGTGGTTAATAGGATGAACTTCGGCAAGTACATGGGGTTGAGGGTGGGGTGAAAGTCTGAGGCAAAGTGGAAAGTGGGCAAATAAAAGAGAACTCATGAGACCAGTTGAATATATTTGAATATGTAACCCATCCATTAAATTTTTTTTGTCCACTCTTGTCACTGCGGAGCTGCATTTTCATTTGTATGGCAGTGCTAATGAAGGGCTGGCAGTGCAAAAGGCAATCGACTGAAATGTGTAATTTTTATGAAAAGAGAATTATTCTAATAAGAATTATGGATAAATCACCACTCTGAGGCTGCATGTGCAACTAACTCCTTGTTATCTCCTCTCTGTTAATTAAGACTGGTGAACTAAAGAGCCTGGGAACTGGATTTCTCTCCGAATTAAACATGAAAGTGAACTGGGCGGCGGTGAAGCTTTTTCTTTAACACTTCATGGTTCTTTAGGAGGAAACTCATCTGCTCTGTACAGGGGTGCATGCAGGGGGGTAGTGTACCTACACTGTAGGGTCTTCAAACACCTGGATGCAAGATTGTTTTTGTTTTTGTCTTCAACCTTAAATGACTGTTGCCTGATTTAATACGTTCACAGCATCATGTTGTTGAGTTTGTTCTTTGGTTCCTTATTTTGACCTTTTCTCAGCGTTTCTTGTGCTTCTCCATTTGTCGCCCCTGTTTGTCTGTGTGTTAGCTTCTTTGTGGCCACCTTCTGTTATGTTTAGGTAATGACTTTCGATACTTTTTTCCCCCATTTCTCTAATTTGTGGCTCCTCCTCCGTCCAGAAACTAACCCATAAATTAGTTTCTGTGTGATGGCTGAGGATACACAGGTGTATCCTTTGCACAGGTATTTATACCTGCAAACAGCTCTAACATCATAACCATGGTGAGAGGAGGACTTATTGTTGTTTTCAGCTATTTTAAATCAAACTTTCTGCCTTTCACTGTTCTGTGTGTGATTGAAAACTGGCGCAACGCTTTTTTTCCACAGAGTCATCCTGTGAATTTAATTAAGTGTCCAAAGCGATAAAACATGCCACGCACACTGTTACACGTGAAGTAAAATACAGCTCTATCTGGTTATAACAAAACAATTTATGATGCAGCTGTGTCAAATATTATATTTACAAACACCGGCCCCTTTATTAGGTACACCTCCAGAGCTCACTTAAATCTTTGAGGCATAAATTCAATAAGCTGCTGGAAAAACCCCTCAGAGATTTTGGTCCATATTGATACGATATCATCACACAGCTGCTGGATATTGGCTGCACATCCATGATGTGGATGCTTCATTCTGCCACATCCCAAAGGTGTTCTATTGGATTGAGATCTGGTGACTGTGGAGGAAATTTGAGTGCAGTGAACTCGTTGTTATGTTAAAGAAACCAGTTTCTGGTGATTTGAGTTTTGTGACATGGTTATCCTGCTGGAAGCAGCCATCAGGGATGGACGTGGTCAGCAACAATGCTCAGGCAGCCTGTGGGGTTTAAATGATGCTCCGTTGATACTGTGAGGCCCATAGTGAGCCAGGAAAACATCCCCCACACCATTACGCCACCACCAGCCTGAAACACTGATATAAGGCAGGATGGATCCATGCTTTCATGTTGTTTACTCCAAATTCTGACCTCACCATCAGAATGCTGGAACACTTTGAGACCAGGCAATATGTTTCAAGTCTTCTGTTGTCAGTTTTGGTAAACTGTAGCATCAGTTTTTTTGTTCCTAGCTGTGGCACATTGTATGGTTTTCTACCCATCAGCTTTGAGGTTAGATGAGGCTGTGTGTTCAGAGATGCTCGTCTGCATACCCTGGTTGTAATTAGTGATTATTTGAGTCACGGTTGCCTTCCTGTTACCTCAAAACAGTCTGGCCATTTTCATCTAACCTCTGGCACCCACAAGGCATTTTCTCCAGAGAACTGCTGCTCATTGGATATTGTCTTTTTCAGTCCCACACAACCCTAGAGGTGGTTGCTTGGGCAGCAACCATCCAACAACCACGTCATATACAAAGCTACTTAAATCACAGTTCTTCCCCATTCTCTTTAACTTCAGCAGGTCTTCTCCACCTTGCCTAAATGCCTTGAAGTGATGCCGTGCAACTGGCTAATTCATTAATTGAGTTCATTAACAGTTGAACAGATGCAGGAAAATTACACAGCAAACTGGCACCTGTTTCAAGTCAAACAAATGGAAAGCAAACAGACCATCTGACAAAAGAGGAGGATGCGCACAAACAGTGGCCATTGGTGATGAGACACAGGTGGAAACAATACAACACAGGTGAGAGCAGACTATCACAAAGGGGGAAGAAAAAACAAAGTATCCAAAGGACAGGAAGGGATTCACTCATTGCCCATCACTTCTTGTTATTGGCTGTTCTTTCGTCCAGCAGATGGAGACTGACTTCCTGTGGTCACCTGTGCGTAGGTGAGACTGTAGAACCCTGAATCAAAGAAGCAAAACAAAACCAACAGAAAACAAGAACATGATAAAAAAAAATACTTAAATGCATCCATGAGGCCGCCTCCTACTTTGGTTTCTATATTCCAGCTGGTTGTATAATTCATGTGTCTTTGGTAAACATTCCCATAAAGGATCCACCTGTGCATCTTTGATTGTAGCTCTCTCTATAAAGCCAGCCTCCTCTCTCCCTCCTTCTGTCCTCCAAATGCATTTTAGGAAATCCTTCAGATGAGTAGGTACAAATTAGTAAAATGGGGAAAAGCTGATGTTTTTTCACCCTACTATTTACCCTCCGGTTCTCCTCCCGTTTTGTTTGTTCCAGCCTTCTGTTCTTTGTGCTTTCCTGGAGATTTAAATTTGCAGTTGGGTCCTCATTATGATAACTCATAACAATCAGATGTTTCCCTGTACCTAGTGCAGTGCTGGCTCCTCTAAGGAGCAGTCATTTACAGATATTATTCTCAAAGGAAACTCTTTGTTTTCTGCATAATCATTATACATTATTAAATAATTTTAGAACTGCTGGTATGAAGCTGGGCTGAGATCTCTGGTGCCGTGTCCAGAAATTAGGTTTAACAAGCTGGACTGAAAAACAAGAAGGCGGAGCATGTTTACTCTGCAAAATCTTATTTTTGTCATACTGATCATGTGTTTCCATCCATCCATCCATCCATTCATTCGCTACCGCTTATCCTTTTCAGGGTCGCGGGGGGTGCTGGAGCCAATCCCAGCTGTCATAGGGCGAGAGGCGGGGTACACCCTGGACAAGTCGCCAGTCTGTCGCAGGACTCATGTGTTTCCACCAACAGAAATTATATTTTAGAAGGAAGACACACACCTAGCTTTAGCTGAAGAAAGTGGAGTTTGACTTCTGTCATTTTTTTCATTTAGGTTTAGGAAATGCTGATGGTTTGCCTTACATTTCCTCAGTCTCAGAGGTGCTGATTGTGTGGTGAATGGGGGAAGGCGTTAATTAATGGATCTCTGAGATTTTGAGTCACAATGTCAAAGGGTAAATAAAGAGCAGAGCTGCCATTTTAATCCACCGTAGAAATACTGTGTGACAATGAACATTCATCTTTGCATGAGTAAAAGACTCTGAGTTGGGGGAAAGACTTACCACAATTACATTATAGCCCACTCATTCATCATTTAGCAGACTTGAATTTCCTTAATGGGTCATTTAAATGTTGGAATCTGACTGGACAGAATATTTCCCATCATACATTTGGATATATTTATTCAATTTGACAAGGACAAAATAGCAGCCTGAAGTTGAAAATGTAGATCAAACAGATGAGAGCAAAGTCTACCTCATGGTTAGGTTATATTTTTAATCATTGGTGTCACATTTAAAAATCTTCTACTGCTGCATGATTTAATGTCATTATTTTAAACATAGTAACACATAGTAAACAAGCTTAAGAGCGAACTCAGAGCAGGCTCTCCAAAGCTCATTTCCTGAAACTTTTCATAATCAGATTGTGTGCTGAGAGAAGAGGGCTAAAATGTGCCTTTATATTCTGCACCGCTTTAGGCAGTGAAGCAGCAAAACAAAGAGTTGGAAGCAAACAGTAAACCTTGAATAGCGCCTGATGTATCCACGAGTGTCCTTCAATCAGTCCTCACACCTGGAGGACCGTACAATGAATGGAAACATTTAGCGGTGATGGCCCTTGAGACGGCTCTCATCCTTTGTTTGTATCAACTCTTGGTACCTCATATCAGAGGCCTTGGTGGTGTTTGGCTTGGCTACGTTTATGAGCCTGACATTTGGCAGCTCTGGACACGATCACAAACTCAAGGCTGACAGATGGCAAGGCAGTCTGAAAGAAGAGCCAACAGCTGGCAAGACTTTACAGTTACTGCAAAAAAACCCCCAAACAAACAAAAAAACTCATGGTACATACAATTATATATGTTTTAATTAGAGCCATATGTTTCATTTTAATTAGATTCCAAATAAAAATCTTGATTATAGGAATATAAACAGCGAAAACAAATACCACCTTAACTATCATTACGCTTGCCAGGCTCACGCGGCTTACTCTGAGCACTTTCTTCCAGCACAGCTAGAGCTTTTAGTGTAACAGGAAAGCATAAAGAAGAGCAGAAGTACTGTATATCTCTTTTCAGAGAAAACGAAGAAGCAACAAAGGGAGAGCTGAGAAGCCAGCAGAGATTTGACTAAAGATAGAAAACAGAACATTAGTGGTTAATCTTCCTAACAGACTCTTGCTGTGAGCTCCAGCCTCTCAGACAAAGCTCTGAATGAGTGCCTAAATATAACCGTTCCTGAGCATGTGGCCAAATTAAGCCACTTTCAACCTGAATCTGTTACAACACACTGTAACTGTAAGAACAGCTGTACGTTCAATAATGCATGTCTGATGATCTTATAGCAAAACTTATGTTTATTGGTGAATGAATAACAGACAAATATAGCAAACTTAAAGCCTAAAAAATAGATTTTCTATCGTTTTATTTTCACTGCAGTTGTGTTCAATTGCTTCTTGTTTGTGGGTCTCTCTGCCTTCAGTTTGTGTTCAGTAACTGAAAAGTATGCTGCGATCAGGTGACTGACTTGGCCATTGGCTTTGTTCCGCTTTGGGTCATTATTCATTTTCACTGTGAAGCTCTGTTCACTCAGTTTTGCTGCATTTGTCTGAATCTGAGCAGACATACATTCACTTCTATCAGCAGTCACAATATTAATAATCACCAGTGACCCGGTTCTACAATAACGTTGCCTCCACCATGTTTGACAGATGATGTAGTATACTTCAGATAATGAGTTAGGGTTAGTGTACTTGTTCATACTTCTTTCTTCACATCATTTTGGTTCATATTGGTTTAATCTGAATAGAGCTGTTCAGGCTCTAATCTGGACTTCCTGTTCTTGAATGTCACAAGGTTTGCACCTTGATGTAAACCCATTCTTGAAGATGTCTTAATTTCCTTAACTCAGCAAAGAATTCCACTTCAGTGCTTCTGTGGTCTTTCATGCAATTTGATGTTGCTAAATGTACCACATTGTTTGGCCATTCCAAGAGTTTTGGCAATCTGATAGGTTTATTTATTTTTAGCTTAACCTATACTGACAATTCTTTAAACCTCATATTGAAGGTTCCAGTGAAAATGATAGAGGAGGCTGAAAAACTTTCTCCAACATCACTAACCAGGCAAATACAAAAAGAATTAATGTCAGTACAAACTAGGCCACTTTATTGGATGAGCTCTTATTTAGTCACAAGCAGGCTCAAAGTTCAGACAAAACAGGAAGTTCACACAGAACCACATTTCTGTTAAATGCAACCAAAAAATATATTAAGCTAAATACAAAAGAAATGTGGACTAGACAAACCCAAACAAATCACATCTGCCTGCTTTTAAGAGAGAGAGCATTAGCCATCAGTCCCTGTTTAAACGATTAGGTTACTGGTGAGTCTCAGAACCCACCCCTCACACCTTACCCACCACAAAGCCAGAAGGAGAACAGACAGAGCAGGGAGAGTGGACAGGATCACCACAGCCTAACTGTACAGAATTGTATATTATTTGAACTTTTAAAGATTTGATCTGATCCCATGACGGGAAAGCAGAAGAAAGGTAGTTATCATCAAAACAGAATGCTTCCTGTTTAGTAGGAACATACTGTAACTCGGTGAAGTGTTGATTTTTAACACTATTCACCTCAATCGATTATATTATTGCCATAGTACATGCTCAACTAAATGGCCCCAAACTAACTGTGCCGAATAAAATATAAATTGTAGACAGCAGGAATAAATAGCAAACAGGAGAAATATATACAATCAATACAAAAATAAGAGAAAAGCACACATTAGAGAACAAGTTGCAAAGTGCTTGGAAGTAGTTTATTTATATTCAACCATTTATATTAAACAGAATTGGTAGGATTCATTTTGTGGAGACAATGCATGTCTGAGTGATCCATATTACAATGCTCCTAGTTTAATTTTATTTTTCAAAAAGCACTGAGTTTAAAAATACTTTACCAGAAAACACCCAATCCTTCCTGCTTACTGTAGGTCCAACTTCGCCTGACAAGTCAGATAGCAAGAAAATAAGCGGCAACAGTGTTGAAAATCACCTGATGTGGTTGTGAAGGCATGAAGCTGACAGACTGGCTGATGAGTGACAGAAAAGATGACATCAGCTGCCACTCTGCTGCCTGTTGATGGCGTTCAGTGATAACATGGACATGAGCAAAAGCTCTGTCCTTGCAACACTGCAGAACACTTACACCAATCACGCTTTCCCTCTGCGTCATGTCCTGAAGGAGCTTCAATCACGCTGCTGCTTAAAGGAGGCGAGAACAGAGTCTGCATGTGCTACTTAGACTACACAAAGACAAATACTGTCATACATAATGTATGCATGCTGCATGTGTGAGCATGAATATGAAGCAGTATTACTTTGTATTTTCATTCAAATGCTAATTTCTTTCATGCAGAGGGAGAGGTGATGAGAATTTATTTTTGCACTCTACCAAACATGAGAAGTTAAAAGCCTTTCCAGGTTTTCCTTGCAGAAAAGTGCTTTAGATTGTCATAACAAAAGCCGTTCAATCCCCAGTTACCCCTGTACAGGAAGTCTGGACCAGCTCTTCCTCTAAAGCAGGGGTAGGCAACTCCAGGCCGCATCCTGGATTAACACACCTGAATCAAATGATTAGTTCATTACCAGGCCTCTGGAGAACTTCAAGAAATGCTGAGGAGTCATTTAGCCCTTTAAATCAGCTGTGATGGATCATGGACACATCTAAAACCTCCAGGACACCGGCACTCCAGGCCTGGAGTTACCTAACCCTGCTCTAAAGGGTCAGAGTTTCTGTTTCTGAAAAGTAGTACCCTAACTGGTAGAATCTAATTTAATCTGGTGGTCTATCAGCAATCTGCGTGCTTGGTGAACTTTTGGTGGACTGGACAATAGGCCTGCAGGATCTGTAAATTTTATTGGCTAGATTAGAACAACCTCTTAGAAGCATTAAAAAAGATCCTAAAAGCTGTTATTGAGTTTAAGTTCCACCTTAGACTCCTGCATTTGGGTCCTATCCCGCTTGCCTCACACAGTGTGTTACAACAGAATATATTTCTGAATCCTGTACTTTATCAACTATCCTGGAGCTAAATAGTCATTTATTTAGGCAGTCCCAGATGTGACTGGTGAGGCTGAGGCCTTGGGGGCCTAAAGCTCTTTGACAGTGCACACCACCTGCCACAATCTTTACTAAGACTGTACCATTTCTCAAGAGCAACTTTAAATACTTTTAGAAACAGCAACTAGTCCAGGACTAGGGATGGGTACCAGTATCGACATAAACGGTAGTAACCAGACCGAAAAGCAGCGCACATTTCGGTGCTTTATTTCGGTGCTTTTTTTTCCTGAGCTGTGATACACTTTAGATTCTAGCCAATCATTTTACGTTTCCGAGGATAGTAGGCGGGTCCAGGTACGTACGTTCTTTTAGAGCAGAGCTACAGATTAAAAAGCCATCTGGCTGTACTTCACAGCAAAATATGCAAACTCAGCAGCCTGCAACAAGTGCTTTAAGCTGATACTGTGATACTGTCAAAGGAGGTAACACCTCAAATCGATGAAACACCTGGCGACGCATAGCGTTTTTTTAAAAGCCGAGAAATGCGCCGTATTTGATAGCTTGCTGCGAGACCTCACACCGAGCACATCTACTGCGGGTGTGGTGCCTGTTATCGGACCCGGAGTTAGCAACATCCCCCAAAAACCCGAAGAGGAGAGTCCTGGCCCCTAGCCCTGCCAGTGTAGCAGAAATGATGAGGATGATGATGCAGCAGCAGCCGTTCTTCTCTGCGTGAGTAGCTTAATGTTGTTCGTGTGTAATTTACGTTGAGTAGGCTAACCACGTTATTACATTAATGCATGTAAGGTGAACTAGCAAACATCATCATAGCTACATGCGGCTGTCTTCTTGTTTGATGGCAGATACTCCCTTCACCCTGGCCAAAAAGGCTAAAATGACCAAAGAAAAAGTGGAAAACAGTTAAACATGAGAGGTTTTTGGACAAAGTTTGTGTTTTTTCCATTGTTTAAGCACTGCTTCCAGCCAAGAGTGATGCCATATATGCCCCATAGCTGCAGAAAAGGCTAACATTGTTATCTTTTTACAAAAAAACAGCTGAACATGAGAGGTTTTTGGACCAATTTTGTGTTCTCCATTCTTTAAGCACCGGTTTGAGCACCGTTTAAGCACCGGCACCGTTTCAAAAGTACCGGTTTGGCACCGGTATCGGATAAAACCTAAACGATACCCATCCCTATCCAGGACCTCACCCCAGGGCCCAGAAGGTAAGAGAGGCCCAGTCAAAATTACTAAAATCCCTTTCTCTGAATTATCCTGGATTCCCACATTTACAGTGTTATTGAAAAATTGAAACTTTATAAAGGTTCCACTTTATGTTTAAGTTATGGTTCTCTCTTGTGACCCAAAGCTTAATTTTATTCATGCAGTATACATTTTCTTTATGTATTGACTTCCAGCAGCTAATATCAGCCATTTTTATACTCCACTATTAAAATGGGGACCTTTTGTGAAAAGTTTTTATGGCAACGGGGCATGCTGGGAAATGTATTACTTGCACTTCCTGACCTTGTTTCCTGTCATTTGTGCAAAATGCTCTTGAACCTGCTGATGTCAGCTATGCAACAATTTGTTTTTCGGCAAATGTTTTGTAAGATAAGATTAAGATACGAATAAAGATAAAGCAGTAAAAAAAAATTAAGAGAAAAAAGAGAAAAAAATTAGAATCGAATGGGATAAACAAAATAACATACTATACAAAGAATAAGTACTATAGAAATAGAATAAAATACTTTGTTACATAGGGAAAATTACACTTAGTGCCACTGCACATCAGGGAGACAGGGCGGTAGTCTGTAGTTAGTAGCATTTTAAATTATGTCGAGCAAGCAAAGCAAAAAGGTGGTGCTGAAAAGAAGGAGAGAAGAAAGCAGGCTGAGTATACTACTGATCACTTTGCTAAGTGCATGGCCTGAAATATACTTAAAATGGTCTCTGATGAGTGACTAGTTGGTATTTTTGTAAAGGAGTTATGTTCAAATATGCATTTATACTGTAATGGCTGTGTATTATAAAATTAAAATAGTTTTGCGTTTTCTAATTAGTTGAATTCAATTTAGTTTGAGTTAGTTTTGTGCTTTTTTGTATGGAGGGCACATGTCAGAGGCAAGATTTAGGAAAATCTGTACATGTATTTCAACAAAACAAAACTTTTTGAAAGCAGCTGACTCACACGCTTGTAAACATCCAGTCTCAAAAAACACCTATTTTTATTGTTTACTTTAGTTTTAGTTATTCATGATAGCCTTGGTGATATGTACTGTAAAACAGAATCTTTGTCATTTAACATGTAACATGCACGATGAAATTAAATGCAATTCTACACAGAGCACATTCATCTGGATATTGTTATTGCAGCATTTAATGTGTGGGATAGAAACTGGTTGTCAGTCTGTTTGTCCTTGTTTTAATTGCTCTGTACTGCCTGCCTGACGGTAACAGTTCAAACATACAACAGTGAGTGGCCAGACTGAGACGGATCCTTTATGATGTTATTTGCTTTTCAAGGCAGCGGGAACTGTGTAGGTCCTCCAGAGTACAGGGGGAGCATCCAATAATTTTCTGGGCTGTGTTGATAATCCCCTGGAGCTCCTTTTTCTGTGCCACTGTGCAACACAAAGACCACACACAGATGCAATATGTTACAATGTTCTTTATGGAGCAGTGTACAAGGACCCCAATGGTCTCTCTGAGATGATGTTCTTCCCGAGGACCCTCAGGAAGTAAAGTCTCTGTTGTGCTTTTTTAACCAACTCTGCGGCGTTTACACCGCAGGTCAGGTCCTCCTCGATGTAAACTCCCAGAGACCAGAAGTCTCCGACCCTCTCCACACAATCCCTGCTGATATTTAAAGGACATTTTGTCTTCCTGAAGTTTATAATCAGTTCTTTTGTCTCAGACGTATTCAGGAGCAGGTTTCTTGTCTCTGCACCACTGGAACTGCAGCTCCACCTCATCTCAGGCAGTGGGCTCATTGTGTGTGTGTGTGTGTGTGTGTGTGTGTGTGTGTGTGTGTGTGTGTGTGTGTGTGTGTGTGTGTGTGTGTGTGAGAGAGAGAGAGAGTGATGTGTGTGAGATGATGTTTTTTGTTCCAGTACAATGTGTCAGTAAGGGCCCAAAAAGCACTAACTAACTCAGTTAAGCACATGCGTAACAACTCTGTGCTTAACGTCACATCCGGAATTATATAAAGTCACTATTAAGACCCTAAAGTGACTCTAGTGCTTTAAATGATTGCAAATGATTGCTTAAGTTTAGGCTTATGCCCATACCACCCTGGACATGCCTGATCCCAGACACTAAGCAGGATTGGGCCTGGTTAACACTTGAATGGGAGGCCGCTTGGGAAACACCAGTGCCGTGAGCTTTAGCCTTGCAGCAGGCTGGTAAACTCTTCAGGGTGTTCCCTGCTTCTCACCCTAATACTGCCCAGCTTACCCACAACCCACAAGTTAATTTTTGCAGTAAAAACAAGGAAATCCCGAGTTTTATAAGCCTTGGAGTTGCTTTCAGGGGTTTGCATGCACTTTTCACCTGTTCAGCTGTAGAAATTGGAAAAACTTTCAGATCCTACACAAAGATGTTAGTACACCAAGGGAAAAGGAACAAAGCATGAGTAAAAAATGAAAGCTTTAAAAGGTCATTACTTGGCTAATAAAATGATGAAAAAAGATTTCTTCACTAAAGACATATTTGCATGTTTCAGAGGACTGTGGTAGTGACTCCAGCATCAAAAAAGTCCAGAAAGATTATTATACTTTTTAAAGTCTCAAATGGGTTTCCACTCTAAAGATATTTTACACTTATAAGTTATTAAAGTTATTTGAGATAGCACGGAAATGGCATTAAAATATTCTTTCTGTGCTCTTTGACCCATGAGCAGCAACTTCTGCAATGCAGCACCAGAAGAAACGAGTAATCTGAAATGAAGTTAGTGGCAGGAGTGCACTGCAGCGAAGTTTGCAAGAGAGAGCTTAAGTGGACTGGCTAAAATTACATTAAATTAAATAGATAAAGGTTTCCAAGAAAGAAAAACGGCTCCGGAGTCAGTGATAGATGAACACAATAAAGAGTGGATGTTAAATTAACTGCTACTGCACATGGTGCTCTTGATGAGTCATTTACATGAGTGGCACTGAAATTACCTTGGGTTCAGACATCCTCCCACCACCTGCCACAGCGTTAGCATCTGCTGGAAGAGTCTCGCTGAGTGAAAAGAGCAAACTGACTAACATGTCTGAATTTATTAATTAAAAAATATAAATGTTTATCAAAACTGCACAGAAACAATTATAAACAGTATTTTAGCTGCATATTATACAGGAAGAAAGCTAAGCACAAAGGCAGGACACTTTACTAGCCCGATGGATCAATTGGCTGATGTAGTCAGACAGGGTTTTGCAGTAGCAATTTGTCTGGGTTAGCAGGCAAGCTAATGTGGGCTAACATTAGCCAGAACACTGTACGAGCAGGACTTTTGAGTCAGCTCACAACCAAAAGGTCCTCTTTAACATATAAGTGACACATTCTTTTCCACATCCATGTACTTCTTTATTTTAGATATACTTGTTTCTGCACTTATCTTAGTCTCCATGACTACCACTAGAATAGCAATGTTATTTAACATTCAACTCCATGAACTGAAACATTTGCTGAAAGTGACTCAGAACTGCTGGTGAATGTCTCTCTTTGGTGTCATTTTGGCTTGTAGGGATATACCCCGCCTATGACAGCAACCCTAAATTTGATAAAAATAAGAAAAGAAATGGATAGGTTTATTTCCATGGGGTATGAAGAAGGCTCACAGTTTTTAATATTTTTCAAAAATATTTTTTTCTTTTATTATGGTTGTAAAATGATTCCTACAATAGCTGCTGTATCTTTTATTAAGCACAGATTTTCTATTTAATGCTCCCATTTGTCAGGGACATTACTGGCTTTAAGCACCATGGCCATTTGTGTTGTCCATCTATGGTGGCCAACTGACACACAAGCCAAAATGTGTTGGTCAAATAATATATTTATTCTATAATCTCTAAAGATTTGGTCCTCTTCTCCACCCACTTAGAAGTAGGTAATGTGCCACCAGAAACATGTACACCTGCACCTTCAGCCAGCTTTCCTCTCTATGCTACTCCCTGCCTGGATAACAAGCTGCTGCTTGTGAAATCCAAAACTAATGGCACACAGATTTAAATTTAATAAAACAGCAGAGAGAAAATTACATGTGCATAAATCAGACCTTCAGAATGGAGCTCGAACAGAAACACTCGCTTAAGGTGTAATATTTCTCCATGCCACCTCAGAAGGAAGCAAACTATTATGTGACCTTTGTAGCTGAAACGTATTGTTATTGTTTGTGATACTTTTCTCTGTTGTTTAGAAAATGAAATGATCTATAGATTCATTTGCACTTGCAGTTTCAGTTGGAGAACGCTTTAGTTGATCAGCTGGTAATTCAGTCCAGTTTGCATCTCAACAATATTTGAAGTACAAATATAAATTGTAGATTACATGAACATTTTGTTCCTTTACATCCAGCATTAACCTGATTAGTGCTTAGTAGCAATTAGCAGATGATAACACTTGACCTTATGTGAGTTGAAACTGACTTTGTGAGCAACCTTAAAGCACTGCTGTGCTCAAATACATATCTGAGCTCTTTTTCTGTTATTTTTGTGCCTGTACAGTGCAGGTTCTTCTTGCCATACTATGGATTAGTACAGTTGTTTATCAGGGCTATTTGCTATGTACCAAAGCAACCTCAGCACAACATATCTAATGGTCTCAGACACATTAGCAGGGCAATGAGTTCCTTCACTGTTGGCAAGATTACTACTTCATGAAGTTGCTAAAATTACAGTAAGAAAGTAGTGTGCAAAGCTTTTAATGGGGTAAACAGTAGCCACACCGAGGAACTGAAACATTTTTGTTCCGTGACAGTTTTGCTTACCTCATAATAGTGTCTGCTCTTTAGTTTCACTGAGAAAATATTTTCTGCCTCCAGGTGACTATTGTTGTAAATTAGGTGCTATATGAATAAAATTGAAGTACTAATTACTTTACACTGAAGTTGTTGAGGGAGCATCGCCCCCCCCAAAAAAACCCATCACATATTATGTCTTTTAATATTTAATAATCAGTATATTTATGTATTTTTTTATGTTTTCATTTTTTGCAGAATATTCATCTAGTCTGTGTGTGTTTGCATGTTCTCTAATGTTCTCTCCAGGTACTTACTAACATGGATGTAAGATAAAATTGTGTCATTAAATTGACCCTAAGTGTGCATGGTTTTCTGTCTCTCTCTGTACACCCGGTACCATACTAGCGACCTGTCCAGTGTGTTCCTTGACCTTTGCCCTAAGTAAACTTGGACAGACTCCAAACTACCCACAAACCTCAACTGGATAAGTGGTTAAGAAAATGGATGGAGTAATGTATCCATGTTTGCTGATAACACGCAACTGCTTAATGTGTTTAATTTACTTAAATAATAAAACAAGTATATAAGTTAATAATTAAACCAAAGCATAAAAAAAACCTAAGCAATCTTGATGTCGAATTAAATTAAAGAGAGCCTAATGTCCGTGTTTACTATGATGACTGTGAACAAGCCCCAAATGTAGGACTCTGAAGCAGGCTGAAGTAACCCGAAAGCAAACCTTTGTTCAGGATGAAACAGAGGCCAAAACCCATGTAACCTTGTTTCTGCTACTGAGAATAAAAACAAATATAAAATATGTTTTGATATCATAAGTTGAATATTTGGGTTGCAATCTCCAAAAAAAAAAAAAACATTCTAGTTATTTTCTTTGACGTTTCAGTCATTCTGAGATACCTAACAACAAATTTTGACTTATGGATGTTTTTTGTTTTTTTTCCCTATGACAGAAACAATCTTCCATCAAAACCAGAACAACAAATCAGGATCAGAACAAGAAACACCCGAACATAATCAGATTAATCACAGACAGGAATTGAAACTCTTAACAAGGTACAAGAGAAACTTGTAAAACAGTAAAACAGGATATAAGAGAACCAAGTTAAACACAGACAAGAAAACATAGTCAAAATAATAAACTCAAAATACAAAGAAAGCACAAAGAACCAAACATGAACTGCAAATAACACTAAATTAGAACTTGCAAACAAAATATTAAAAGGAGTCATTGGGGAGATAAAAACCCAGTCAAGGACTAAAATCAAATCAAATCAAATTAAGCTTTATTGTCAGTTTGCTGCACATAGAACCGTAGTGCATACAAAATTAAAGAGCATTTCTCCAGGGTCCAACCCCCACATACAAACACACAAACTTCCGAAGACACATAACTGTAAAAAAGCCTCTCACTGGACTTTCATTAAGCAGCAACCACTGGTTAAAGCGCAAATACAGTTTACTCGCTGTATGGTAAAAGTGACTGTGTGGCTGATAGAGTGATCACAGAAATGAAAGGCATTAGCAGAATACTAAAATCTAGGCAGCAAAAAACAAAAGTCAAACCCTTTAAATTTGAGAATCTAAACTACAATTAACAGAACACATTAAAAAACCTAAACTCAGAAAATATCAATTTTTTTGAGTTGCTTTAATTTTGGGGGATTTCTAGCTATTGCACTGGCAACATAACAGGAAGGCCACGTGAAGAGAACTAACGGTCCGAAGTCAAATCTAAAACACGTTTCTGTACAAAAACAGATCGATTCATAATCAGTACAGTGTGCAGCAACTATGCATTCCTAAATTCTTAAAAAGCCAACCTTTTTACTCCCTTTGTTCTCAGTGAACGTACAGCACGGTAACACCTGCTGAGTGCTCTTTAGCCCTGTGCCAGTGAGAAGAATAGCTCTGACAAGGTGACTGCTCCACAGAAAAGAATTCAAATCAAACCTCTTGAGCCCTGCTCGACAGGCCCGTCCACATGACAAAGGACCAAATGGCAGGCTTTTCATAGAGGAGTTCCACATTGTCAGTATTGCCATCTTTTATCATTTATTTATTTTATTTCCCAGAGATTTATTCAGTCCAGTGTTAGAGATGCTCAGATTAGGATAGGTCTGAAGAAATCTTTGTGGCAGTATGATGACGTATTCTGCATTTTATTTTTAAATGTATGTTTTACTGGCATTTTTAAAAGCATCTGTAGCTGACCGTGAAATGTTGTTAAAGACACATGACAAAATTTTAACAGCCACGTTTATTATGATTTAACTCTACCGTTAATCTTTGATTTTTAGCAAATGTTATTAATTGTTGATGTGGAAGGATTACAGTCGACACACTTCCACCTTAAAACGGGCAATCTGGCCCAGCAGTAAACAACTGTAGACTCCCAAGATGGTGCTAATGCTGGTTTTGAGGCTTTTAAAACAGCTGTTAAATGGTGCTTACTTGTCAAGCTTTCAACCTCCCCAAGCACACCGCTCAACAGTATCTTACTGACAGCCTGTTTGCCGTTCAAGGCTCTCAGTGAATCTGTCGTGATCAAACATAGCCATAAGCATCCCAAATGAACTTGATATACACACTGAACTTTTTACACCAGCGCAAGAGTTACATTTAATAAGCAGCGTGCCAGCTTAATGATGGTTAAAAACATCCTGTTGCTCATGCATGTGCATGCAAGACCTAATAGTGATGAGATATATGCTACTGTATTTACTAAATGTCTACATGACACCAGTATGTATATATGTGAGTATTATCATTAAGTCTAGAATGACTCTGCTTTGGCTACTACTTCAGAGAGTAGTTACTGGCTGCTGTGTACTGTTGTTGGCTAAAATCAACATTGACAGAACATGTCATGTTAGTACATGGGTGAGTGACTTTTAATACAGCAAGACATTTTTGAGCAATTTTGATCAAACAAATCTGTACGGAGCTGCAGACCATATTTGGGCCTTATAATAAATAACGTAGCATACAAAGTATAAATCATATACATCAATTTAAGTTAACATTACTAATATGTGTAAATATGAAAAACTTGAACCACATTTGACTATTCTGCACTGGGGCATTTATAATCACCTGGTATTTGTATTTCCATTACAATAATACCATATTTTGTTTTATGAAATTATAGTACTAACATCGTATTATGTTGCTATTTGATAGAGTAATTTTAAAGAGGAGGTTAAAATTTCTATAAGCCTGTTAAGGCCTTTGAGCCCTAGTATCTATAAAGTTATGCAGCCTACTTTGTGCATTTTATTGATAAATCAAACATTGCAGACTAAGAGCTTTAACAATCAAAATAACAGCAACAACAATCTAGTTTGACTTGGTAACACAGCCACAGATGGAGCATACAAGTTAGCAAAGACAGAGAAAGCAAACAAATCTGAGGGAAAAGGCTGCAATTTGCCAAATGACACAAGAACTTAATGTCAGTGGCAACAGTTTTTATGGCGCAATTAATACAGATTCGAATTTACTTGAAATCTTGAACGTGTACAGAGGAGATCGGGAGAGAGGTACAGCAGTGAGTGTTTACTACATTTGTGAAACACGGTGGAGGCTCTGTCATGGTTTGAGGCTGTGGTGTTGGAGATCTTGTCAAAATTTATGGACGTATGACTGCAAATAACCATTAGTTTTTGATCCACCGTTTATTGGAAAGCCTTTGATTTGCTTTATTTTTCAGCATGACAACGATCCAAACAAACTGGAACACTATCTGTTATAGAGTGGACTATCCAGAGGCCGAACATCAACATTACAAAAACACTGTGGGCAGCCAACATCCAAAGAAGACCTTTGAATGTATTCAAGAAGCCTGGAGAACTATTCCCAAAGACTACTTAAAGAAAAGACAAAAACACTTGCGGGAGAGGATTCAGACTGAATAAAGGTAGTCCTACCAAAAACTGATTTTCAAGCTTGTTATAATTGTGCAAGCTCTGTTTTCTGTATTTCCATTTGCACCTTTCAATAAGTCACTGCACCTATTTCCCATTTTCCTAGTGAAATATGAGGGGTAGCTCAAGACTTATGCACAGAACACTAAATGACAACCATCCATCCATCTTCTTCTCCTTATCCGGGGCCTGGTCGTGGGGGCAGCAGTCCAAACAGAGAAGCCCAGACCTCCCTCTCCCCAGCCACCTCCTCCAGCTTGTCCAGGGGAACACCAAGGCGTTACCAGGCCAGCCGAGAGATATTATCTCTCCAGCGTGTCCTGGGTCTACCCTGGGGCCTCCTCCCCTCTCCAAATCGCTACCTTATCGTGGAGGGGTTTGTGTGTCCCAGGGATCCCAGGGGCTATGTTATCTGGGGGCTTTTGCTCCCTGGTAGCGTCTCGCATGGCAAACTGGTCGTGGGTGAGGGACCAGACAAAGAGCCCCTATGAGAAGACCATCGAGGGAACAGATTACCCTGCCCGGGTTAGGGTTACCAGGACCCCGCCCTGGAGCCAGGCCAGGGGAGGGTGCCCGAGGGCGAGCGTCTGGTGGCCGGACCTTAGTCCATGGGGCCTGTGGGGGCACAGCCTGAAAAAGGGACATGGGTCCATCTTCCTGCAGGCCCACCACCTGCAGGAGGCACTGTAGGGGTCGGGTGCACTGTGAACCGGGCAGCAGCCAGGAGCGGAGGTCCTGGCGGACCTATCCCAGCAACCAAGACTAAATGACAATTTAAATAATAAATCAATTATATTGTTAGTTACTTTGCACCACATTTTGTCATGGTCCTGGGTCGAGCGACCCAGTGTTTGAGTTTTATGTATCTTTTGTATTCATTTGTGCCTAGCTTAGTTCACCTAGTTAATTTCTAGATTGCAGTTTAGTTTTGTTCCTTAGTTGTTTATGTCATCTCCCCCTGTACTAAGTCTCCCTGGTTCATGCGTCATGTCTGCGTGGTTATGTTTAGGTCATGTCATGTCTAATCTCCATGTTTCCTGTTTTACTTTGAAAGTCTGTACTCAATGTCAGTGTATTTAGTTTCACTTATCCTGTCCTGTTGTTAGGTTCATGTGTGTCAGCTGTGCTCCCATGTGTGGCCACTTCCCCTGATCATCCCTCATGTGTATTTAGTCTCTGTGTTTCATACAGTCTGTGTCGCGTCGTCTGTGTTCCCACCCTCCATGTCCTCACGGCCAGTCTGTACAATCATCGTCATGGTTTTCTGAGTCTCCTTAGTTTATCAGTATCTGTTTCCAAGTTTAGTTTAGGTTCAGTTTAGTCACGGTGTTTCTGCTTTGTGTTGAGACCTGTCATCAGCCACAATAAAGGCTCGCTTTCAGTTTAAGTTTACTCCGGTCTACTCTCTTGTGTTCGCACCTGGGTCCACCACACACACCACCGCACGGTCTGTCCCCTCAGATTGTGATACATTTAGCTGCTGGTTACAGCCTTCAGTGTAAAGAGATGAATGACAGATGGTTGTATTTCTGTTGATCACTGTAGTTTTCAGCGTTCAGCTCCTCCAATGAAGCACAAACCATGTAATGTTCCCCCAGTAAACTCTGCAGCTAATGAAAGACCAAGTCTCAATTAATATAGTAAATATATGGTTAATGTGGATAATACGGTTAAAATAAACATTATGTGAGGTGATCTCTTTTCTACTCTCCGCACACATTCAACAAAAACCTAAAATGTTTGATTTTATGTTGAAGAGTAGACGTTAACGAGCTGTAAACATCTGCCCAATCAACTGTACCAGCCTGGCATTGTTTCTGAATGACTTCTTTGAAAATCATCTCAACATGCAGCTCAGACCAATTTCCCAGAAGCCACTTCAGCTGTCTCTCTCTTCCTCCTCTTCCCCACATCATACGGTGGTCAGGATTAGTTGACAGGCGCATCCTGACATGCGCTGCATCATGAGCAGCTCTCTAACTGCGACACACCATGAATAATGATTGTGGCATGTATTGATGATGCTAACTTGCGTGAGCACCAGAACAGTCGCCTACTGACAATTGCTCTCTCCCCCCCCTGCAGCCCCTGTTCGTGTGTGTATTCTTGCGGGAATGCGGTTTAGAATAAAAGCTTCTGTCTGTAGCTTCTCAATGACTTTAAAAGGCCAATGCACACACGGTCTCCAGCCTCGGAGTCGTTTCTAATGTACTAATGCATGCTAAAAGAACTATTTGGAGGAATGTGCTGTAGATTCTGATCTGAGCTTTGTCATTTGCTACTTGCAGCATTCTACCCTCCCTCTCACCTCTGTCTCTCAAAGTTATAAAGGCAGTGTGCTCCCGTCCCTCTGGTCTGCACAGATAACGAGCAGCTACACTCATCTGCTGACTTTCCTTCACCCAAAGCAACGCTTATCGTGCTTAAACACACTGCTCCTGTGAAACTAATTATTGTTGCGGCTTTCTGCTGCTGTGTCACTGGACCGGTAGCGTGGTCCAGTGACAGTATTTTCAGCCTGGGCTGTTCTCTTCTCTCTTGTCCTTTTGACTTCTCTCTGAGTCCCACACAGGTGACAATTCACATTTTATGATGATCAAATCACTGTGTCAAAGAGTCAGAGTCCCATAAAAACGGATCACATGCACAAGTAATTACCTTTTGTGGGTTGGAGGAAAATCTTCCAAGTGTTTCTCTGCTCTTACAGAAACCGAGCCCAAAGTGACACACCTTGCAACACACTACGAGAGAGAAACGGACACTTTTTCTTGCAGTTGGTCGTATGTTTGTAATAATATTTCAAATAAAATGAAATAATTTAAAAAATAAAAAAATCAATCCTTACTGTAAAATATTTGTTGTTAGATCTCCTTGACCAGTCGGCCCCTTGCTGCAGTGTGTGCCGATGAACTGTGTGGTCCTCCAGCTTCTTTCCAGTTAAATGCACAGAGCTTCACATACCTGTGATCATCAGTATACAGTACAATCAGCTGGGAACACCATACCTCATCAATATGTGCAGCAACCTGCTTATTATTCATTGATTTGTTGCTGACATTTGGCTGCTGTTGGACAATAACATCTGGAATTTCACTAGACCCCCACCCACCCTCCTGTTAGGGTTAGGGTTAGCTTTACCCGATGAACAGATGGCTTCACATCTGACTCTGGAATAATACTATGTTCATGTTCAACTCAGTGACTCCAAGGTGTCCAGGTCCTGTGCTGCAAAAACATGCCCAAATCATCACCCCTCCTCCACCATGTGGAGTCTTTGTGTTAGTATGGGGTGTTTATGCTAAATGTGGCACTGTGTATTATGGAGAAACATCTCCACTTTGGTCTCATCTGTCCAAAGGCTAATGCTCCAAAAGTCTCGTGGTTTGTTCAGATGCAACCTTGCAAAGCTACACCATGCTGTCACGTTCTTTTCAGAGAGAAGAGGCTTTCACCAGGAAACCCTTCCAAGCACGCCATACTTGTTCAGTGTTTTTCTATGTCTACTGTTATGATTTTTAACATTTAACATGCTAACTGAGGTCTGAGATATAGCTCTTTGGTATTTTGCAGTTTCTCTGAGCGTTACACAGCCTGACCTTGAGGTGAAATAATTTTCAAAGGTTTGCTCAATTTATTTTATTTGTCACAGAACGACATGTAAACAAACCCTAGAAGGAGATTGGCAGATACCACAAACAGCCTGTTTTCACACTAACAGTCATTGAAATCACATATTTTTATCTCCACATCGCCATTTGGTGTGAATATTATCTGAAGGCCCAAACCTCTGTAGTACTCTGATTAAAGTAAGAATTCAATAAGCCAAACAAATAAAGTTTATAAACTTTAAAAAAAGAGGAATGATTGCATATGTGTCTGCATTTTGTGTCTTTCTCTGTCCTTGTTCACTAGTTATTTTATTTTCCACTTTAAACTGCTATGATGCAAAGTAGTGCTGTTTTTGGACCAGAAACAATGTGGAAGTTAGGCTGAAGTGTGTAATATACTGCCATTATTATTAGTTAACACTAATTTGATTTATTCTGAGATCTGGAGAGCTGCAGTGATTCGAAGCCATACAGTTCACAGACAGAGCCTGTGACTGATCACTGTGCCGCTCTGTAGCTTCTGATTTAAATTGTTGTTATCTACAGTGTGTTTGTGTGCATCTACTTGACCGTAAGCTCATCCAGAAAGTTCCAGATAAATGTAAATATTCCTACAAATTGAGCCAGTCGCTTTTATTGAGAGGCCAATTACTCCTCCTCTCCATTTGGAGCCTATGTTGGCTTTAGCCAAGTTTAACTTTTAAAGTTTTTGGAGATTGATCAAATTTGTCAATAACCTTTTAGCTAATCAAAGGGTTTACATTCAGTTTCTGAATAAACTGAGTGTAATTATTTTTCTTGCTGCACAAGTGCACCCATTAATTGTCAGTTAAATCTAGTTAATGTGTGTTTGTGGCATTAGCTGCAATTAGTTTTGCAGAGTTAAATCATTAATCCAGCCACAATTTCAACATACTTCACTTTTATTTTCATTTTAAACACTTTGCAGTCTGACGACTGTTTGCAGATGGATATTATCAAAGGACTGCAAGTTCATTTATATGAAGTATCTGTAGGAGACCTGACTAACTTCGATATTTTCATTATAGTGTGCACATGCAGGAACAGTTCATGAGTTTATTTCAAGACATCACAGCATTTTGATACAATTCATGTGAGTAAGTGGAATGGTACTGAATTTTATCTACATCTAAATATTACATTTCTGCCACGGAAAAGAAGAATGATGAAAAAAATGCTGATGAGAAGTTTGAACTATTTTTAAAAAATGAAAAGTGGATGCAAATGTACAGCTTTGACAGTATCTCACTTTAGAATGACTTTTTTTGTGTGTTTCTAAATGTATTAATTTATTTCTTTCCATATTTCTATAAGATGGTGCTTAATTTCTGTTCTCTTTACCCTCACCTGCCACGTTGTTAGGTATACCTGCCCAGCTGTGTGTTAAAGCAAATATCTAAACAGCCAGTCACATGACAGCAATGCATTTAGGCATGTAGATTAGATGAAAGGTCATTCAATAAAACTGTAAGACCTGTTGAAGTTCAAACTGAGCATCAGCTTTCTGATGAAAGAAAGCTGATTTAAGTGACTTTTGGTGGTGGTGCAAGACATGCTGATCTGATCTACTGAAAATAAGAAAATACTGCCATTCACCAGAGGTCAAAGGAGACTGGTCAGAGTGCTTGGACCTGATAGTAAGTCAACAGTAACTACAACACTCCAAACCTTGAAGTAGAAGAGCCACAGCAGTAGAAGACTGCAGAAAGTGCCGTTCCTATCAGCTAAGAACAGGAAACTGAAGCTGCAATTCACATGTGCTCATCCTACTGTCTGCTGCTACATTCAGATGGTAGGGTAAGAACTTGGCATAAGTAACATGAAAGCATGGATCCACCCTGCCTTGTTTGAATAGCTCAGGCTGATGGTTGGGGTTCCCACCCATGTCCATCCCTTTATGATGAGAATCTACCCATCTTCCAGTATGATAACATACCATGTCACAGTGACTTGCAACATGGATGAGCAAACAACAAATCCGCACCAGCTGTGTGATGCTGTTGTGTAAATATGACCAAAATCTCTGAGCACCTTGTTGAATCTACAATAAGAATTAAGACAGCTGTGAAGGCTGACGGGGATTCAACCCAGTACTGGCAAGGCGTACCTAATAAAGCGTCTGTTGAGTGTATGAAACACTTATCTTGAGAATTTCACAATCTTTCTTTGCAAATGCACACCACACTCATGCAACAATTTGCATGCCTGTTTTCCTATATTATCAATTAAAAAGTAATGGAATCTACCTGAGTCCTGGCTTCCTGTTTAATACCAACATACTTCAATACTTTACAGGTGTGATCTTTTACTGGATAATAAAGCAGGTGAGGAAAACGTGCAATGGTATGTATTTGAAGTTGAAAAAGTGTTTGTTTACCTCAGAATGAGAAGGGTAGAAGCTCAGAGCTGGGAGACAGCTGCTCTTCCACACTAAACACAACAAAAGCTTACTGGGTCTCTGGAAAGTGCAGATAACTCAAGGCTGGAAAAATCACTTCCTACATGTTTATCCCTACAAACAGCTAAGAGGAGAGGACATGGAAGAGAAAGGATTGTGTCTTAATGTTGGGTAACACGGATCCTAATAACATACTATTTGAACTGGTGAATCATCACCATCAGGCTCCATGGTGGGCAATGACTGCATACATCTGTACTTTGTAGTGATAGTTTGGCTTGCTGAGCGGAGAAGGCCGATTGAAAACTGATGGATAATTTATATTATCGAGGTGAGGTAATTTCCAGGGGGAGTAGTAGTCCCTGTGCTTGGCTGGCCACCATGAATGATTAATACGTAAACATTATTCATAGCTTTCCCTCAATAATTTAGCTGGTTATTAATTCTGCCAACCGCCACACAGGTCGACAGGGGAGCTAAAGAAGAGGAGGATTTTCAGGCTGTGGCAAATGCAGACTTGAGGGACAGGAAAAAGATATCCTACTGTCCCTTCTTCAGTTCAGACTTACCCACTTTTGTTGTTTTGTTGTTTTTGGCACAGGAGTGTAGCGTGGTGGTTAAACATGCTGTTGACATTTTCAGTCCAGCGGTTTGAACTAATTAGCTGCTAATTAGCTTGCATCTGTGTTGTCCTTTGAGGGACACGTCTCTATGGTTTTTCCAGAAAAAGAGGCTTCAGAATGCAGCTGATCAGAGGTATAAAAGGCTGCTGGCAGAAATATAAGGAGATTGATTTTCCTGGCTAATGAGTGCAAGAAACATGCCCCGTCTCGGGCTGAGAGTTCGATTACACAGCTATTCTTAGTGATTTCTGTGCAATGCACAAGCAAGGAGTTGTGTCATATTACTAGATTCTTTTTTATATAAACTATCATCCTGCACTGTCATGCACATCCTTTTTTATAGCGCTGGAAGTGTCAATGTGGGAGTGCCTTAAAAGTGTACTCCTTCTAATGACCAGCAGGGGGCCAGCTCCTCTGGTTATGAACATGAGCCTACAACTCAGTTCATTTATGAACTCACAAAGCTTTTTCCTAATCTTCTTTAGATGCAGTAGAACATTGAACCATGTGCAGTTGGTGGATTGTAATGTAAATTCTCCACGGACAAGTCTGCATTGTAAGAAACAAACAAACAAACAATAAACAGGGAGACACGTGGATTTCTCATGGACCGTCTCCATTTAATGACGAAATTTACGTTATGCGACTCGCAGATGTGGAAAGGATAATAGAGGTTTTACTGAACAGTTTGCACAAAGGGGTCCACTGGGCCATGGGGAGGTGGCACTCTTGAAATGAGTGAACAAACACACCTCTCTAAATACAGTACGAGTACGATTTTGGGGTGGCTGTAGCTCAGGTGGCAGAGCAGGTCAGCCACTAATCAGAAGGTCGGTGGTTTGATCCCAGGCTGCCTCCTGGCTGCATGCCAAATATCCTTGGGCAAGATACTAACCCCATGTTTGCCTACTGGTGGTGGTCAGAGGGCCCGGTGGCGCCAGTGTCCGGCAGCCTCGCCTCTGTCAGTGCGCCCCAGGGCAGCTGTGGCTACAACGTAGCTTGCCATCGCCAGTGTGGGAATGACTGAATGTAGTGTGAAGCGCTTTGGGGTCCTTAGGGACTAGAAAAGCGCTATACAAATGCAGGCCATTTGTCCAAATTGAAATTGTGTCCTTTTATTTTTCTTTTAAAAAAAATCACTGCCCATGAAATGCCTGCACTATGCTAATGCACACTGATTGGCTTGTTACTGTACTGCAAACACTGTTCAGCTCGAAAGTATAATGAAAATATCACTTTTAAGAGATTCTGAAGCTTTTGGGTCTGAAAAAGTGAAGCCTATAGGAGGGTTCCTTAAAGCTACGTTATTTCTTATTGGTTGGAAAAACAAAGCAGCCTAAAGAAAAGTTAAACACCTAATTAATAGTGAATACTGAATCTATTCTTTTGCATGGACGGTCTGCAACATTACATGCTACCCCAGATCAAAAAGCCTTAAATGGAAGCAGGTTACATTGCCCACCCACCAACCCACCCAAGTCTGCACAATTACTAGCTTATTAATCACACTCAGTGAAGGTACAGCAACTGTTTTGTGTCCTATATGAGGGATACTCCACATAGTTTTCCTATATTTATACATGGCTTTACACGTGTTCTGAAATATTTATTTTAGTTAATAATGCCAATATTAAAGAGCAAGAAAGAAGAAATGCTCAATTATTGCGCTACAGTAACACACTTACATACTCACAATAACTTTGTACATTGGATTCAGTACAACTACTACAGACATTTTGCATTCTCTCCTCTATACATAACCTTTACATAGAGGTATTTCCATTCTATTATATGTAGGTAGTTGGTATATATTCTTATTCTTTGTATTTATATAGAGATGCATACATTAAATTTACTGAAAATACTATATATATTTTTTTCCAGATAAATAGATAGTAATGTTGAAAATCATAGAATGAGACTTATAAATGAAAACAGAGATACTTTCCAGTAAGTGATAGACATGACCTTCATTCATAGTCTTATAAAGTGAAGAAGACACTGATTGGACGTTCCTGTTTGCGTCAGAGAAAGGTGAGGGTGTAGCTTGTAACCATATTTCTACCGTACCTCCTAATTAAGAGACCCTTCAGTACTCACAGATGTGATACTACTCTGGGCCTTCTCACTTCATTATTGAGCTCAGAAAAAATTTCCCTAATGAGCTACTTTGAAGTCGTCTTCAATACAGCATGATGTTCATTTGGTAAATTATTTACCCCATGTAGGGTAAACTAGATGATAAAGCACAGTATGTTATACGGTGCGACTGCCTTGTGATTCATAAATCACTACCACACGACCATAAAGGCTGGACGCTGTTTACAGTGTGAACGTGCCTGATTGTTGACGTCAGGGTATGGTAGCTTACGACTTCAAACCAACAGCTACGTTCAGCAAAACCAAAGCTCCATTCAGACTAAAATGTAAGGCTTGTGCTGTATTTTTATGACATGCTGTACAGAGTTGTGCTGGTATTGAATGTTATGTTACCATCACTAAGCATGTAGTCTTTAATAAAAATCAGAAATCATTTGTCTTTTGTGCTGCTAAACTTGCTTGAATGGGAATGTTGATGAGAAATTATTGACAGTTTTTGGTCTAAAGGAAAATTTATTTCCAAGGAAAAATTCAGATTAAAATGAGCAAAGTGAGTCTGACTCATTTACTCTGGAGTATTAGAGCTCAGTAAAGGAATGGTTTGTATCGTCCTTTCAAGGCCTCTCAGCCACTGAGTATTCAAAGCAAGGATGCTCAGACATGGCACAGACTGCTTTTTTTCTGTTTTGTTTTTTTTACTCTTATACAGTGGGGCAAAAAAGTATTTAGTCAGCCACCGATTGTGCAAGTTCCCCCACCTAAAATGATGACAGAGGTCAGTAATTTGCACCAGAGGTACACTTCAACTGTGAGAGACAGAATGTGAAAAAAAAATCCATGAATCCACATGGTAGGATTTGTAAAGAATTTATTCGTAAATCAGGGTGGAAAATAAGTATTTGGTCAATAACAAAAATACAACTCAATACTTTGTAACATAACCTTTGTTGGCAATAACAGAGGTCAAACGTTTACTATAGGTCTTTACCAGGTTTGCACACACAGTAGCTGGTATTTTGGCCCATTCCTCCATGCAGATCTTCTCGAGAGCAGTGATGTTTTGGGGCTGTCACCGAGCAACACGGACTTTCAACTCCCGCCACAGATTTTCTATGGGGTTGAGGTCTGGAGACTGGCTAGGCCACTCCAGGACTTTCAAATGCTTCTTACGGAGCCACTCCTTTGTTGCCCGGGCGGTGTGTTTTGGATCATTGTCATGTTGGAAGACCCAGCCTCGTTTCATCTTCAAAGTTCTCACTGATGGAAGGAGGTTTTGGCTCAAAATCTCACGATACATGGCCCCATTCATTCTGTCCTTAACACGGATCAGTCGTCCTGTCCCCTTGGCAGAAAAACAGCCCCATAGCATGATGTTTCCACCCCCATGCTTCACAGTAGGTATGGTGTTCTTGGGATGCAACTCAGTATTCTTCTTCCTCCAAACACGACGAGTTGAGTTTATACCAAAAAGTTCTACTTTGGTTTCATCTGACCACATGACATTCTCCCAATCCTCTGCTGTATCATCCATGTGCTCTCTGGCAAACTTCAGACGGGCCTGGACATGCACTGGCTTCAGCAGCGGAACACGTCTGGCACTGCGGGATTTGATTCCCTGCCGTTGTAGTGTGTTACTGATGGTGACCTTTGTTACTTTGGTCCCAGCTCTCTGCAGGTCATTCACCAGGTCCCCCCGTGTGGTTCTGGGATCTTTGCTCACCGTTCTCATGATCATTTTGACCCCACGGGATGAGATCTTGCGTGGAGCCCCAGATCGAGGGAGATTATCAGTGGTCTTGTATGTCTTCCATTTTCTGATGATTGCTCCCACAGTTGATTTTTTCACACCAAGCTGCTTGCCTATTGTAGATTCACTCTTCCCAGTCTGGTGCAGGTCTACAATACTTTTCCTGGTGTCCTTCGAAAGCTCTTTGGTCTTGGCCATGGCGGAGTTTGGAGTCTGACTGTTTGAGGCTGTGGACAGGTGTCTTTTATACAGATGATGAGTTCAAACAGGTGCCATTCATACAGGTAACGAGTGGGGGACAGAAAAGCTTCTTACAGAAGACGTTACAGGTCTGTGAGAGCCAGAGATTTTCCTTGTTTGAGGTGACCAAATACTTATTTTCCACCCTAATTTACGAATAAATTCTTTACAAATCCTACCATGTGGATTCATGGATTTTTTTTTCACATTCTGTCTCTCACAGTTGAAGTGTACCTCTGGTGCAAATTACTGACCTCTGTCATCATTTTAAGTGGGGTAACTTGCACAATCGGTGGCTGACTAAATACTTTTTTGCCCCACTGTAGCAGACACAGCATAAAAACACATCACATATTAACAAGGTTAAACAACTTGATTTTCACTAAGGCATTGTTTAATAGTCTCATCCTCAGAGACTGCCACAGTTTTCTGAGTCGCTTAAATGCATTTCTCAAAACCTTTCACCCTTTTCTAAGAAGCGTAAACACAACCTAATATCCTCAAAACCTTTGATTCCTCTGGGAAAAACAAACAAACAATCTTATCAAAATACTTTTATTTGTGCTCAACACTACTGTGCAATCTTTACACACTTCATCAAAAAGGGAAAACACAATATTCACCGAGATAGACACCAAGACTTAGGCTTAAAGGTTTTAGTAATGTAGTGAAAGAATGAGGAAATATCTGTAATACTGTAGTATGTGAACTCACCAACCACTTTATTAGGCACACCTGTTTACCTGCTCATTAACACAGGTTAACTGAATCAGAATGGGAAAGAAATGCGACTTGATCGCTTTTGAAGTTGTTGGATGTCGATGCTAGTGTAACAGCAGTCTGGCAAGGAAGGAGCAGATACAGCAGGCGTGTGGTGTGGAGGTTAGCTGGATAACTTGAAGCCAGTCAGTCAATCGAACAACAGACCTTTATTTGACATTAGCAACATAAGACCATACAAGCCAGGTCTCCGCGGCTCTACTCGGTCCGTACATACATGTACGGAGATCAGTAGTCGCTGGCATCAGCCCGTTACAATGGTGAGGTCTCTCTGAACAGACACATGAGCAGCATGTAATGGCTGCCACTATACTTACACACCCACTAGGAGACTCCCCCCAACTACTACAACCTTGAAGCAGATGAGCTTCAGCAGCAGAAGACCACACTAGGTGACGTTCCTGTCGGTTATGAACAGGAAACGGAGGCTACAGTTCACACTGGCTAACCAAAACTGGACAAAAGAAGATTAAAACATTGCCTGATCTGATGAGTTTCAATTTCTGCTGCAACATTCAGATGATAGGGCAGAATTTGTAAGGTGTAAACAACATGGACGCATTCATCCATTCTGCCTCTCATCAGCAGTTCAGGATGCTGCTCATAATGTGATGGTATGGAGGGATATTTTCTTGGCCCATTTTAAGCCTCTTTTAATTCAGCATTGCTTAAATCCCACAGCCTTTCTGGGTATTGTTGGTCAGCGAATCTCAATCCAACTGGCAGAATGAGATATTCATATCATGGATGTGCTGCAGACAAATCTGCAGCAACTATGATACAATCATATCAAGCTAAACCAAAATCTTTGAGGAGTGTTTCCAGCACCTTGTTGAATCTATGCCACAAAGCATTAAAGCACCTTGGGAGGCTGAAGGGAGTCCAACCCAGTAACAATCATGCTATAAATGGTCCAAAGGTGTTTCAATGAGTTTTTAGAGTAAATGAGCTCTGCGACTTGTATCGTAACTTGGGTTTGATAAAAAAGCTTTTATTCACCTAACTGATTAAAGACATTTGATTTGATTCATAGAAAGAGAAGAAAACAACAAAATGCTGTCCCATGGCCACTGCCTATTTGGTTATTTATCAGACAGTGCCCTGTTTTGACATTTAGGATACAAACACACCTTAAGAACTTGCTCTGGAAAACATTTACTTTCTGTGGGAAAGAGAAAAAGTTTGACTCTTCGTCACAAGAATAATGCCAAATCATGATTTAAAGCGTAGAATAAATGGACCAGCACTTTGACAGCACTTCACTTTTCTCAGCACTCAGAGTGTGAGTGTGTACAATAGAAAAGGGCACAGAATAAAGCACTGTGTGAATGAGTAGTAAAGTATCTTTGGTAAAAAGCTAGGTTTTTGAGGGGTAAAGAACACTCTAAAGGAAGCACTGGCAGAAATTCTGGGTTCAGTATCTGGCTCAAGGACACTTTGTCCTATCACATGTTAGCCAGTAGGATACCTGTATGTAGGAAATATCTACAAACTGGCTTATACTGTAAACAATTCCAATCACCACTTTATTTAACCTGCAGGAGATTGAGACAGCTCCAGTAATAAATTTTACTGCCACAGAGGAAATTAATTCATGAGAAGCAGGGAGGAAATTGACTGTTACTGATGATGAGCTCAGAAAGACTGTCTGAAAATGCTGACCCACCCTATGTGGAACACCTAAGCCCTCCAAAAACCTTGGGGAAAGAGCCTGCAGTACCAGCTATTAAAAATCAACCCGAAGGAGCAGTTATCACTTTCTGAAGATTTTCTCATAAGATGCAAAATTACCTGCCTGATCATATGACCTCTTCAGGGGAGTCCCGGCTTCCCAACCAACAAATTGGGAAAGTCTGCAGCCCGATTAAGATGAGTGGTTTATTATTATTATTATGGCCAGTTAATTTGGTTGCGTTTTGGTGGTTTGGGGAATCTTTAAATCAGTGGAAGGTTTTAAATAGTTTGCTCATTTGGTCAGGCTCCAGTTTATTCAAAACGAATTAGTGCAAGTCTAGACTCTCGAGGTGCACAAAAACTACCCTTCTGAGACCCTGGCTTTTTATTAACACAGTTTCCTCTCATTGCTGAAATCTTGTTTCTTGGCTCCATCTTTTTAAAAATCTCTCAAGATATCATTCTCAGTATAAAGACTCTGCTCATCATACAAACACCAGACCTACAAGGCAGAAGATGGCTTTAAGCAGATCCTGTCATTCAGATAATGAGGCCGATTACATCCAACCTACATCATGCTTGATTTTATAACATATATTCTAAACTCACTCAAGCTGATCTATTATTTTCTACATAACTCACCTGCAAAGGTGAGTTATGAACCTTCCTTTACAGACACATTTAGACACCACAACCACCCATTTGAAGTGTAACTATCTTTTCAACTTTACCAAAATTTAAGAGGAGGTACTTAGCAGGTGTAAAAATTACACTATTTAACAGCCAGCTGCTTCAAATCAAATGGGCTTGATTAACTGGTCATCAGCAAGTCTGAGCAGCTCTGTAAAAGCAGAAGCTTTGGCAGTTTGCTGGTCTGGAGCATTCAGGTGTGTTTTCAAACACCTGAATGCTTGTTTGTGCTGCTGGAGAATTTTTAAAATGATGTAACTTGATAAATTTGGCTTGGATTGCAGTGCAGACTGTTTAGTTTTAGTGTCCCTGTCTGTTACTTGGATCTGTGCATTGAACCAGACAGTTATGAATGCAGCTTGCTATGATGCCATTGCAGCTACATCTATTATTTTACACCATCAGTGATCTCCGCTACTGCTCACCAAGATCCCTCAGCATGCTTTCCATCGATCTTCTGATTTCTTAATGAGATTCTGTGAATAGACAGAAGGGAAAAAAAAGGTACATCTCTGCAAGAAAATTTCTGATATTTTGGATATGAATATTTTGTGAACTTGTAAAATAATGACCTCTCTAAAACAAACTAGAATGTGCACACAACACACAAATAGGGGGCTTTTCATGGTCTGATCATGAATTTGGGAGCTTGTTTCTCTTGCTGCTGATCAACACAGGTTTAGTTGCATGTGGGACTTCAGCTGGATGGCATATAAAGAACCTGGTTTGAGGTTCAGTCCAGGAATGTGTGGGATTATGGACGGTGGAGGGAATTGCATGTTTTGATAGTGAAGCAGTATAACAGATAAAAAACGTGAACTCTTGGGAGTGTTCTGGAAAGGTAGGCGCTCTGACCAGAAGGTCCATTCTTTTACATGCCTTCAGTAGCTGCCAAAATGTTCCCCTCCTTCCCTTTCTTCTTTTGCTTTCCTTTAAAGCGAACTGGACCAGACTTCAGATCAGTCACAGAGCCAACACATCATTACCAGGAGATGCCTCGCTTCTCTGTGCAAAATGAGCTGCTCTTGCCACACATTTGAAGTTGTCCAAGTTTCCCTAAACAACATTGATTGACTTTTAACTGACTTTGCACTAGGCTTGTTATCAGCCTGGATGTGCTGACTTCAGCTCACATCCTTCATGTAACAACCTAGCTCTCTCCGCTCCTGCATTAGCACTTTAAAGCACGTCAGCTGGCTGCCAGGGCAATTACTGCCACAGATACGATGATTTCACATGAAAACTTTCCCCAATCATAGACAGAAAATGAGGCTGGAATTTTAAAATGAAGGAACTAATGATGGAGCTGGAAAGATTTGTAGGACTGAGGAGGGAAAAAATGCAGAAGAAAAAATACTGAAGACATTAGAACAAAAATATCGGCCAGGATGAATCTGTTATCTGTGCCGTTTTCTTCAACCTTGTACTTTGTGCTGACCTACATTTCCTGTTGGTTTGCCTGGGAGGACTTGGCTTTGTTTTCAGGGTTGCTTCTCTCCGTCTGGACATTTCAAACAAAAAAGGCATTATCTAAACAAAGCCATATGCTGCGCTGAGCCCCCTCTTTCTCCATCATGTAAGCACTGCTAATTCAGTCGTCAGAGGATGAGAAGAGTGATTACTGACAGCGTTTGCTCTTGTAGCGTTTCATCAAATATACAGTGCAAATAATCAAAATAACTGTAAAGTATTAAAGAGCCAATCTGCACGGTTGTTGCAGTGTTTTTGTTATTGTTTCTACAGCTTGACTCTTATTTTGAAGTACTAACCATGATTTCCCACATAAAAAAGAATGCACTCACAATGTCAAAAAGTATTTGAAATAAAGACACAATTATATCAGACCAAAATACCCAGACAGAAAATGGCAATAATACTCCAAATGCCAAATTCAACCAGTCAGTTTTCTAAACTCATCTGGAAGAGAAAACACACACACACACACACACACACACACACACACACACACACACACACACTTACACTTTGATTTTATTTATTTTAAATGAGACTAATTGTAGGTTTTGTTTACAGGCTGTCTTAAACTTCATGTTTTTTTTGCACCACCACATTCACAGAACAGACCCCAGACAGGTTGCCAGTCTGTTGCAGGGCTAACACAGAGACAGACAACAATTTGCGCTCATATTCACACCTATAGGCAATTTAGAAACACCATTCAACCTAACCCACCGAACTGCAGGTTTTTGGACTGTTTGAGGAAGCCGAAGAACCCACGCAGGTACATTTCTTCTTCATTCTCCTTTATACATGTCAAAGAAATGAATTTTAAACACACTTCTTAAAGTGAAAAAGATTTTTAAAAATTAATCTGGTTTTGAAGAAACCTGCAGCCAAAACTCTAAGGACGGATCTAATGACTGAAACTGGCTGAGGACATTATGTGACCTGAACAGATCAACAGTGACTTCTAAGATCAGTTCCTAATTTAGAAACTGCTCTCACGTCCCAGGGCACATTAATATTAATTTTTCTCTGGTCACGGAGAAACCTGTAAACTTAAAATCTGTGCTCTATTTTTCAATCTAAATTAGAACCAAACCATTAGACTCAATGAATGGTAGTTGAACATCCTAATGGAGAAATTAGACTTTTTAATTAATCGTTTTAATCCGTTAAAATGTCCTTGTTGTAAAAACAAAGTTTAAGGGAAGAAAGTTTTCTTTTTTTTTACTTTTAATCAACCTCTGAATTTCAAGAACTTGTCTGTGTGAAGTTTATCCCACACATTTAATCTACATTTAACAAGAAATGAAATGTCAGAGCTCGTAGTGATAACAGAGACTAACTGCCTAACAACACCGGGGCTAGCTCACATACTAGTCTTTACCAAGTCTGGTCTTACCTGTTCAGTCGATGTTTGTTAACATTAATCATAAGACTTAAGTTTGGTTGCATCAACCCAACTTCAGTCTAGTTTTAACTGGGTTGATTTAGGTTATTTGTCTTGTTATCTTGTTATGATATCATTTATAAATTCAAGAGGATAAAAGTGAATAAAAAGTTATGTGTGTTAGAGACAGTGACAACACACCTGTAAGCAATCCTGCAATCACTCACCTGCACCTGGAGTTTTCACTCAGTTGTTGCAGTGTCTACTTGCAGTGCTGGGGTCCGTTCTTAGTACCTCGCTTACTACATCCAAGATCAAATCATCGCGCCAACTTTGAGCTCGCTATTCCGGTTCTCCGAACACACCTGTTGTTGACGATTAGTATAGGTGGATGAAGTAATGTGAGATCACTTGGTGGCTTAACAGGGGCTACGCATCGATAGTAGAAACATTGATCGGCAACCCTTTGATTGGTCGGCGAAAATGTCGAAGGAGCGCGCTCAGTATTTTTCGGCAGCAGAGCAAGAACTCTTGAGGGATTTCAGGAGTTTCAGAGTTTAATTAAAACGCAAGGGAACACTGCAAAGGCTGCAAAAGCAAGGAGAGAGGGCTGGCAGAAAGTTGCTGACAAATTAAACTCGTAAGTAATTTAATAATAATAATAATGGATTGGATTTATATAGCGCTTTTCAAGGCACCCAAAGCGCTTTACAATGTCACTATTCATTCACTCTCACATTCACACACTGGTGGAAGCAGCTACGGTTGGAGCCACAGCTCCCCTGCGGCAGACTGACAGAAGCCAGGCTGCCATATCGCGCCATCGGCCCCTCTGGCCAACACCAGTAGGCGGTAGGGTAAATTTATTATATTATATTACATTATATCCTCTTTCACATTAGAGCCACAACAGGACCCACTTGGACATGGGAACAAGTAAAAGTGAAATATAAGAATATTCTACAGAATGGTAATATTTATCACTTATATTGCTTTTAGTCTCTTGAAAAGAGACCCTGAAATAATCTGTTTGTTTGTTTATCACAGCAACCAAGAAAAGGGCAGAGCAAAAAAAGACAGGTGGTGGTCCTGCACGCCCTCGTCAACAAGTTGGTTAAGTAAATAATACCCTCACGGGAAAATCGATATCTCTCTATGAGCACACTGTCACGCTGAGCTAAAGGATCCTGTCTATCCCGCAATATACGCTGAATTCTGAGGACTCTCCTTATCAATCTTGCACCTTCCGCAATGGGTGGCTCGCGTATACGGACAGGACATGGCTGCTACAGACTTCCCAAATCCACCTTGGCTTTTATAGCCGTGGTCTCTCATCTTGATTACACAAAGTAATTTACTATTACAACTCTAAAATATGAATTACATCTGAAATAATCAAATACATGAAATAGAATGATTAATAGTACATTTCCCTTTTTTTAGGAAATGACCTGTATGTATCTGTATGAAATCAATAAAAGAATCAAATACTGCATTATCTTTAGTTACATTGATAATATTTATTTATGGTAAAACAGTGGTAAAATATCGCTGTTGCTTTCGTGTAAATGAAGCGGACATACCTGAGTGGCCGCGATCTAATCTTGTTTACATAAAGTAAACCTGCTCCCGAGCAGGTTTACGCTTACCGATCTGTTGCTATGACAGCAAGTCCCGGATGAGCTTCGGAGAACCGAACGATCCAAGATCACGCGAAATCGTCAACAATCAAATCCAGCTAACTTACTTAGCGAGGTACGAAGAACGGACCCCTGCTTGTGCTTTTTGTTTTGGTTCATTGTTTATGGACTCACCATTGTCTCCTTTTGTGCAAATGATTCTCTCATGCTTGCATCTGTAGAGGGAAACCCTGTGGAGAAAAATCTAGACCTACCTGCCCGCTCTCTGGAACTCTTAGAGAAAAAATCCCCACTCTTGTGCAATCGACTGTTTTCTGTGTTAATTGCAATGAACCTGTTAAACATTTTTTCCTGCGTCTAACATTTGTGATCAGATTTTTTCTTTTTTACAAACCTTAACAACCAGAGTAAAAATATTTGTAGAGTCATAAGGCAAGCACAATCAGGAAGCATTCAGCTGGGAAAGGATTGTTCTAACTTGGGAACTCTTCACTTTTGAAACAATGTAAAGAAAAAGCAGAAAGATCTGAGCCAGGTAAAGGTTTGTTTTTCTTGATTTACCAGTAATAAATTTAAAATGAAGCCAACTAGCTGGCATCCTCCCCTGAAAACACCAGCATGCACAGATGTAATTTTGGATGTATCTATGATTTTTACTGGTTGGATTAACGTTAAGGCTGGATTGCAGACCAGCTGCAGAGTTATGATCTGACATAACCTGCAAATCAAGTGACAGCTCATAGGTAAGTTAAGATAGATCTCAGAATTCTTCATCACTGTATATGTGCAACTTTCTGGTTCTTTTGTGTTGTTGTGAAACCTATATGTGACATTTTAATGAACTGTACAGAAAATATATCATCCCTCCTTTTAAATAGGCATACCAATTCCACATGAAGAAGGCTGCTGATGCCTGAACAGCTGGGCAACTAGTATGTGTGACTTTGAACAGTGAGCTATGACAGATTTAGCTAGAGGACACCAGAACACACACTGGATTTCCATTTACAGGGTCAATACACAGTTACTAGAAAAGATAAAGGCCAAGGATGCATGCAATCAAAAATAAAAAAAACCCTCATGTAGCTCCTTTTAAATTCCGTTGCTTTCATTCAAATACTGTTCTTTTCATTCAAATACTGTTCTTTTCATTCAAATACTGTTCTTTTCATTCAAATTCTGTTCTTTTCATTCAAATTCTTTTGTTTTCATTCTAATTCTTTTCTTTTCATTTTAATTCCGTTGTTTTCATTCAAATTCCGGTGCTTTCATTCTATTTTTTTTTTGTTTTCATTCAAATTCTCTTCTTTTCATTCAAATTCCCGTGCTTTCATTCTAATGCTTTTGTTTTCATTCAAATTCGTTCTTTTCATTCAAATTGTTCTTTTCATTCAATTCCGTTGTTTTCATTCAAATTCGATTCTTCTCATTCTAATTCTGTTCTTTTCATTTTAATTCCGTTGTTTTCATTCAAATTCTCTTTTCATTCTAATTCTTTTTTTCATTCAAATTTGTCTTTCATTCTAATTGTTGTTTTCATTCAAATTACGTTCTTTTCATTCAAATTCCATTCCAAGACAAAATTTAGACAATTTTATTTTCTCTGTAGCCTTAAAACAACTAGGGAAGGCACCTTTCGCAATCTGAACTCCTACAGTCAGAAAGAATGTAATGTTCTGATGTAGCAATAATGTGAACACTAATTAGCACAATCACCAAAAGAGCTGTTTGGGAGAGGTAGTGGTGTAACTCAGAGCTCTTTGAGATGATGACACATCATCCTCAGACCTCATGAAGATTATTAGAAATAAATTCCCACTGGAAGTTCAACTTATTGTGTGTTCATGGATACCTTAACCAACTTCTTAGGTGGAACTAAACAGCTAAATCACTTTTTGTTTTTTGCTGCAAGCCGTTTTAGACACACTTCCACTGGCCTTATTTGCATGCTGCACTTTAAAACCAAGTGATTTGATTTGTATTCTGGTTCATTTTTCTTTGTGTTGAATGCAGGATAAACCAACTTCAGTGCAAATTTCTCTCCTCTGAGTGGCCAAAAATCAACAAATGAGCTTGAATTGGGACCAAAACATTAACAGTCTGATATAAACTAACGTCATTAGAGCAGGGCGATATGACCAAAAATATTTATCACGATATACATTTGAAAATTTGCGATAACGATATAACTGACGATATAATTGACACTAGACAAAATACTTTACAACTCCACAACTTTATTAGTGCAAAAAACATCAATGTATTTTCACTTAAACAAGCAGCTGTTTTTTATGTGCATTAAAGTTATATAAAAACGTAACAGTGCAAATTCCTTGCTGACAGTTTAACCAAAAGGCATTTCCAGTGGAAATTGGCCGACATATCCTCAGCATAACCATGTATAATATCCACAAAACTTAAAAAGAGGTTATACACACACAATACGGTAATATTATGTTGAAGCACAGTACGTATCACTCCGCGAGGCTGCCTACGATAGCCGTAATGCTCCGACAATCCATCAAGCGGTGCAGGTTCGTAGCTTAGCAAAGTCCATCACATACAACGAGTAGTCTGACGATTACGAGCCCGTTGACATAAATCGTTTCTCATAAATCAATACCAGAATTCATACATAAGGCACACGGGATTATAAGGGGCACTGTCGATTTTCAGAAAAATCAAAGGATTGATTTTAAGTGTGCTGTATTTTCCAAACAACACGGTAATAACGACGGCCCGCTAGCATGCTCTACCAAAAATAGTGCTTTGTTGTGTATCTGACGGACGAAAGCTAAACCAGTTCCACACCACTGAAGTTGCAGCATTTTTACAAACCAATTCTCGTTCATCCGTTTCAGTTAACGATCCACTTTCGCTCTTCTCCTTCTGCGTCGCCGCCATGTTTTTTCCGGCATGTGCGTATGTAAACATAGGCACTGCGCATGCGCGTTTTAACCATATTCTATCGCGATATTTCATTTTCCTATCGTTGCCCAAAATTACACCGGTATTACCGTGAACGGTATGACATAGCCCAGCCCTACTGGTCATAGTTCATAGTAGTTGATCTTCAGGTGACCAAAGAAAAAACACCCAAACATAATCCCTTTAGAAAAAGATGAGGTTTGCTGATAACTTGGTATGCTTGTGAGAAGTAAAGTAAAAAAAGACCTCTGCATAAATGCCCTCAGCAGATGAGGGTGTCATTGAACGCTTGGCAGCAAGGCCAGCTTTGCATTGTAATTTCACTGAGCCTCTTGAGTCTTCGGCACACCAGAGGAGACAACTGCCAATTCCGAGTGCCTCGCCTCTCTCCTGTGATGGATGAGCCCGTCTCGTTCTCTCACCTTGGTTGTGTAATTGAGGCTTTAGTTGTATCACAACCACATGCTTGCAGTCATAAAGTAAAAAAAGTCACCTGTCCTGCACTTAAAGCCTTGCAGCACTTCACACAAACAGTTGTTTGGAGGACATTTGATATACGTTGATAATGTTCACTCACAATGACAATGATACAATTATAAAATCATCATCTTTAACACACAGCTGAAGCATTTATTAAAACAGAAAAGTCAAATAAATTCTCCAGAGTGGACTGCAGTCTCAAAGCCAGTTTTTAATTTGGCATCATTCTGCAAAAAAAAAAACCTTGGCATGTGACTTTGTTATGGTATTATAATCAAATTTACTTCAGTTTCTGAGGGAATACTGTAAAGTAATAATCCAACCTCAAAGTCAAATTACTTTGATAGAAGTTTATTTTGAAAGTTTTACACGTAATCACTTGAAATGTCCATTAATACTTAAGGTATAGATTATAGATCTATGTTGTTTTTTTTTTCTACAAAAACTCCAAAATACAAATTCAGTGCTGATGAATACTGAAGCTGATCCCCCTCATTTAAATCTTCACTATCATTATAAACAGGATTTTGGTAGTGCTTTAACCATCTGTTGTGATCGAGACTAAGCTGAGATGCAGATGTTAATTTATTGGTCTTTCCGTGGTCATAGCCTCACATATAGTCCTAAGCTCTGGGTAGTGACCAAAAGAATTTGATCAAAGGGTGCCTGAGCTCAGCCTTAGTGATAAGCCAAAGAGCTCAGTCAATTAGCAGAAGCACAGAGTAGAGCAGCTGCTGCTCTACATCTAAAACTAGATGGCCTCGTGCATGCATCCTTGGTTAGGCATGTCCAACCAGAAGGAGATCCCAGGGCAGGCCCAGGATATGCTGAAGAGATGCTAAATCTAACCTTCACATTCCAATGAATGCATCAGAGAACAAGTTGGTGTTCAGTATCTTGCCCAAGGATATTTGGCATGCAGACTGGAGCAGCCAGCAATCGAACCACCAAGCTTTCGATTGGTAGATGACCAATCTCTGGCTTGGGATCAACTCGGTGTCCCTCCAGCAGTGCTAGAGGAGGCGGCCAGGGAGTGGGAGGTCTGAGAAGCTCTTTTTCTTTCAAGCCACATAGAGACTGCATGAGTGATGGACAATAAAAATTAGTGGTAAGGTGAACCCCCCCCCCCCCCAAAAAAAAACAAAACAAACATTTAATGCATGATTAATTGAATAAAATTAAAAATTTTTGTTCCCAAAAGACAACAAAGTCCACCCCCCAAAAAAACAACCACAACAAAAAGCAGTTTCCTGAGCTCTTTTTTTTGTAACATCTTATCACTTTCAAGTTATCCACTTCTTGACTCATCATTTTTGGAGTCCTCATCCTCCCACAAGTGTCATCAGAACCAACATACTGTGCAGCTGTTGCGGCCTTTCACAGTTTTAAAATAGAACTGTAATGATAACGCCTGTATCGAGCCAATCAGTGTAATGCTTCTGAATGCAACAGCACAGTGCCAATGTGGCTCATCCAAAAATTAATCAACATTTTGTGAGTGGTGCCGGCTTTCATCCGCTGAGGCCAAAATATCTGCAAAGCTTTTACCGAAGAGCCAGCTGATCATTATAAATAGAGCTGAGGGGCGACGATGTTCAGCTTTCCAATGTGGTGCTTGGTATGTGGATGCTGTGAACATGATATAAATTACAGTTAGAAATTGTACATTTATAACTCTCCATCTGTCTGCTAATGCATTCAGCACAGGCATAGATTCATGCTTGCTGCAGTGTGCACACGATTAAACTGAGTATATGTTGATTCAAATTGAGTTTGAAGGCTCAGAGTATTTGTGCCTGTGTCAAACACATCTCGCCTGATAGCTGAACGCTTAATATTTCATATGTAACACAGCCTGGCGATCAGTGAACTCAAACTGCAATATATATGAACAAACACGCAGCAAGGACCAGAGCGAAATGGTGGAGCTGCTCTGTTGAACACAAGACGTTTGGCTGGATAAGGAGCAGAGGACCACTTGGCACCGTGACTATATTTGTCTCTCTGTCTCCCTTCACTGTGCTCAGGAACGAGTAAGGATGACATGAAGTTTTTATGGTATAGTGTGTGACAGTAGAGCAATGAAAAACCCTTAATGCTCAAGACTGTGTCACCCCTGTTGTTACAGTGGCCAGTTTTGTGTTTTGTAACTGTACTTGAATGATGGCAGAGCTAACATACAGCAGGTCAGATGAAGGCTTATTTGTGGAAATTAATCCATAATTTAACCTCATAACAGGCGGTGTCACAGTTGTGGGTCAGTTATTGTAAACTCTGAAGTCCATTTAAACTATAGTTACATTCCCACAGGTAATAATCATATAGAACACTGTGCAAAAGACACCATTCTTTTCTTTAGAGTATGTTATGAAAACAGGAAATTGGTGCAGTTTTATTGAAAAGTGAAAACATAAATGGAAATATGGTACGAAAGGCAAACATCGGGTTCATACAATCTAACAAGCTTTAAAGTCAATATTTGGTATGACCACCAACTCTCTTCGGCAGCTTTCTTGTCATTTCTGTTTAAGTAGTCGTGTTTTTTTCTCTGCAGGTTTGAAGGCCATTTTGAGGCACTGCTATCTTTGGTAGAATAAAACAAAACAAAAAAATGATTACGGTTTTTAAAAATGTAACTTCTTTTCAGTAAGACACTGATTCTTGTTCTCAAACTTGAGCAGGTGGCGGTGGTGCCCTTGGTGGTGGAGGGAACGTGTGCTTTGATGAGATGATCAGTAATAATGTTTGCAATATTTAATAAGAGAGAACAGCATGTATGAGATAGACAGATGGGCAGAAATGAGAAGCGAGTGATGTGAACAGCAGATCTAGTTCTTCTTTGCCACTAATAATGTATGGAATTTAAGATTTCTGTCTACTGGGACGTTTAGACACGTTCATTTTCTATTTGTTAAAGAAAACTCTTTGATTTATCCTTGCTGATGTTCTGTCATCCCACACGGTTTGAATGTTTTATTCTGCTGCCTTATTCAGTCTCTTAAGGGAAGCAGAAGGCCATGTCTCATGGACATCATGATTTATTTGCCAAGTCTGTTTCAGAGTGTTTTTGTTTGTGTTAGTGCTCCGAGTTTTAAACTGAAAATGTGAATAAAAACAGCCAGATGGAAACACACTTTCTAAAGCATTAAAGAGGAAATCCAGCAACATAAAACTGGAGAGAGATTGAAAATAAAAAGGTTATAGCAAAAATCAGTAATTGAGATGCTAAGTCAACATCTACACTTACATTACATTGCTATTTCCAAATAAGTGTCACGCATGTAATCAGTGTTGGGGAGTAACGGAATACATGTACCGCCGTTACGTATTTAAAATACAAAATATGAGTAACTGTATTCCGTTACAGTTACCGTTTAAAAGGGTGGTATTCAGAATACAGTTACTTTGTTGAAATAAATGGATTACACTGCGGTACTTCCCTGTTTCATTTTGTCGCGGGTCAGGACTGTTTGGGTTTTGTTTGACAGCTACGTTCTGTTGTTCCAGGCGGCAGGGTTACGGTTGCCATGGTTACAGGGCGACGCTCTCTCTCTCTGCGACTGTGTGTTTCCTGGGTGAGAGAGCGCCTTTTCGTTGTTGTTGTTGTGCTAAGCTAACAGGCAGAATGCTACAAGCATAGCTCTAAAGAATGTAGCATCATGGGCAGTGTAGTCCGTGTTGCAGGGAGAATGGACTGCCATACACGTTATGGGTCTGTGAGCGCGAGGAGGGAGAAAAAGGGGAGTGGAAAGGTACGAGTTGTCATCGAGGAAAAACGGGAGCTGGAAGCATGTAAATATAATAATAACCACTTCAGCCAAGAAGAGTGCCTGACGAGCCCAGTTGTAAGTAAGCTATTAAGACTCGACTGTACACCGTGTTCGTGTTTTCCTCCGAAAACAATAAGTTCCGTTGGAGCAGCCTTTCAACGCCTCTCTCTGTCTTTCACAAGAAAAGTTGACCCACACAACAAAGTAAAGCTATTTTTCGGCTACGTCCCTTTACTACAGTTCGGAGTCGCGGACCTTCAGTAACAGTAATAAATCACACAGCAATAGTACATTCACGTTGTTGTAAAAAGCATGATAATATATTAAGTAATCCAAAGTATTCAGAATACGTTACTGTCATTGAGTAACGAATGTATACGTTACAGAATACATTCTGGGGCATGTATTCTGTATTCTGTAATGGAATACATTTTAAAAGTAACCTTCCCAACACTGCATGTAATACAACTTATGTGCTGGATGCAGCCTACAACAACTAAAACAAGCTGGGTTTTCTACGCCTCCTGGGTAATGCGTTGTCTCAGAGATGCCAAGCTGACTGTCATGAAAAAGGACAGTTTTTGTTTATGTTTAACACTTGGCATTTCATGACTGTTGTGCCACGAGACCAGCCTGTCCCATGATAACTAAACTGACCTTTATGTGCAACTTTGATAGATTTCCTCTTTAATGCGAGCGTTAAACCAAACTGGCCTGCCAGTAGTTTTATTAGTATTATTACTGCTAATCCTAATATGTGAGTCACATACACAGATAATATACACATTTTAAAGGATAAATATTTACTGTCACGGTGAATCGGCACACTGATGGTGTCAGGTTGGAGAGGACTGTCCAAACTGGCTTCTTACTGTTTTGTGGAGTCACCAAGAGCACATATGAGGCATTTAACGTCTGAATATGTATGTCAAAGGAAAGCATTCACAGCTTTCGTGATAATTAAAGACATCATTGTGTACTGATTAGCTCTAACTCCCAATGACTCATAAAGCTTCCACATATGCACATAATTTTGCTTGGTTGTAATTGTTTTTTCCTTTTTTAACACTATTAAATAGACTGCATTCAATTAATAATCTCCTAATAATGGTCTCATTTATGTGACTGAGGTGCTTAGTAATTCTCAAATCAGCATATTTTTTGTCTAAAACAAAGAAGGAAACATTTGTTTCCTGTCTGACTGTTATCAAATTGGGCTTAAATGACAGCTGTTATTGTACACTGCATTGTCCTATTCTTTTTTTTCTGTGGCAATTAAAATGCAATGTGTCTGGCTGCACTTATATAGAGTACACACACACACAGGCCTGAATGATAAATTAATAACTACTCTAAAGGGCTTTATACTGTGGACAGATTACCTCATTCTTAGTCCCTAAACACCAGATTCAGATAAGCAGCATTTCTCAAAGTAGAAGACTTAAGAAGTGTAACATGGGACACATCTGTTTCTGAACATCAGAGTGGACCAAAATATGCATACATGCATTTTCTTCTCCTTACCCTATTCAAGGTCACAGGAGCCTATCCCAGCTGTCATAGGGACACCAAGTCCAGCGTCTGTCGCAGGGTTAACGCAGAGAGACAGACTATTCTTCACTCTCACATTCACATGTATGCCCATTCTCAAATCACCAATTAACCTGACGTATATGTCTTTGCCCTTTGGGATTAAGCCGGAGTACTCAGAGATCCCATTCTCAAATTCAAACTCCACACTAAGGCTACGTTCACACTGCAGGTCTTGATGCTCAATTCCGATTTTTTTGATCAAATCTGATTTTTTTGTCTGCTCGTTCACACTACAAATAAAATGTGACAGTAAACGCGCTCTAGTGTGAACCCTCAAAGCGGCCCGTGTGCGCAAAAGAAGACGTCACACACAACGCGCTCTGTTTAGACTCAGACCAAACAATATTATTTGACTGTCTCAGACTTTTCATTTCCCAATTTTGCTTTAAGTTATAAAGTTATTTTGTTATTTACATATGGCCTAATAATGATCCTTATTGCAGTTTTAGAGAGGAGCGGTGCTTCAAAGGATAGCTGCAGATTTCTGTCAGAATCTGCAGGTTATACAGTACAAATAAAATGTTCACGTTTCTCCAACGTTGTCTTCCCAACATTCACTAACATTTACACTGGATGGTCTTCTCGGGCGCTTCTCCGGCGCTGATAATTGGCGTCTCTCTTGTGTCAGTGACGTAAAAGACGGATTTAATGCGACTTGACCGTTCAAACAGCAGTCGCTTTCTAAAACATCGGATATGTATTGGATTCAGTACCACATACAAAAGTGACCCAGATCGGATTTGAAAATATTGGATTTGTGCCGTTCACACTGTCATACCATGATCGGATATGGGTTGCATAGGGTAAAAAAAAATCGGATTTGATGCGCTTTCGCCTGCAGTGTGAACGTAGCCTAAGAGGCCCCGGCCTGCTGGTGGCTTCAAATTCAGTACCATCCTGCTGTGTGTTATAACAGTGCTTACCTGCTGGGGTGGTGAGGTGAGGCCTGAATAGGCTCTTGCTTCTGGTGTCAAGCGTGACCTGCTCTGGGGACAGTGGCAGGTGGGGAGTTTGACTGGGAGGGTGGTACACCTGTCAAACTGTAGCACAGGTGTACAGGGAGCACAGGGAGGGCAGAAACCTCCCTTGGAGCAGAAAGACAAAAGCTTGCTTGATTTGACTTGATTTTCAGTATGAATACAGAGTATGAACGGTGTAGCCTTTCAATCTTTATGACTTCAGGTTTTAAGCAGAAGCCTTTGGAAAATTCCCCACCAGGCTAACGAGTTTGTGGTGGTCACATTTTCATAGTGATGTTGCTTTTTTGATCCTTCGATGTTGGGTCTTCCAGAATTCACCAAGCGTGGACAAAGCATGTCTTGTGAAATTAAAATGTGAAGAAATAGAGCGACAGTGGATTTAAAAAAGTAGACATGGATTTAAGGAAGATCAAGAACACAAGCAACAGCACTTTTATTCTTTGTTGTTACCACAAGTATGTAAAAATAAGACTTGCCAAATGATATGTGATCTAAAAGTTAAAACATTTGCGCACCTCTCTATTGCTTTATTGCTAGGTATGCTAATTCCTCTTAAGTGTGTCAAACAGGGGTCCTTATACTTCGTTTTAACTTCACTTTCATGGGCAAATACAGCACCTGGCGATCAAAGATTACTTTTGTGTGGCCAAAAAAGCTGTGCTGGCAGAAAATGAACTGAATGTTCTCTGTCATATGACTCACAACATTACTGTGGGCGTCCATGTTGACAGTTTGATCCACTCACTGGTTGAATTCGTGGTGCCCAACCCCATGAATGCTGCTAGAATTAAGAGCATGATTCTGATCTCATGTAACTTAGTGTCACCAGTGAAGATCCTCCAACACAAAAATCAGCTTGAAATAAAAGTTGCTTATTTTTCTCTGTGCACAAGTTTGAGGTCTGCAGTCACACTGCGATGCTCGCAAAGTGAATGGTCAAAAGATGGCCATCTAAATCTATGTCCACATGTGCGTCGGGATTTTTTTAAAAACAGTTTCCTCTTTCATCTTGAAAAATATCTCCATCCACATGAAAGCACAAAAAAGCTGTCAAGAGCATGCCAAAGCAATGGGAGGTGATGTAACTGCATAGAAATGTTGGCCAGTCCTGTTACAACAATAATGGGATGCTGACAATGGAAAAAAAAAAAGTGAAACATACAAATTTTGTTTCTGAAAACCTTTACCCTAGAAAGATTTTTTTCAAAAACGTAGTTTTCAGTGACCCAGAACATTTTCTACATGTAAAAAAAAAAAAAAAGGCCAAAATGCAGAAATCTAGAATTATGATCATGTATAAGTAATGTGAAAAATCGAACTGGGCAAGTTTCTGGATTTCTAGAAGCCTATTCCAGAGAAGACTATTTACAGAAGACTTCAAGATGATTTAATTTCATCTGAGTTTAGGCTTGGTGACTACAGACTTAACTGAATTCACCAGCAGGTTTTTTATAAATTATGTAGAGCACCTTTCACACTACATGGCTAAAGAAAAAGTGGAACGCAACAACAAAATAGTCCAGTTCTAGTGACACTGACATTTTAAAACTAAGACTGTTATACAATTGAGGGCCATACATTTTCAGTTCAATTCAATTTTATTTATATAGCGCAGAATAATAACAACAGTTGCCTTAAAGTGCTCTATATTGCCTTTACAATTATACAGAGAAAATCCCAACCCTCAAACTGCACCACATAAGCAAGCACTTGGCAACAGTGGGAAGGAAAAACTCCCTTTTAACAGGAATTAACCTCCAGGAGAACCAGGCTCAGACAGGATGAACCATTTTCTGTAACTAATTGGGAGTGATGGGAAGAAGACGCAACAAAAGACACACCGTGGAAGAGAGCCAGAGATGACTAACTACTAATAATTAAATACAAAGAGAATGGAATGAAAAACGTTTGAAAAACCATAGTTTGCATCAACTTGTTAAGGTGAAAGAATAACTGTAGACGAGTTTAAAAGAAACAAGACAAAATGAATGAGAGGATTTCACTGGTGGATCACATATAGTATTATTCATTTCATTTTTTCATTTGAAGTGTTTTAAAGAAAAAAAGATTATTTGCACTTAGTTTCTTATTAATAGTTATTTTGTATGTTTCAGTCATTCAAGAGAAAGTGAACTTTTCAGGGTAAGTTATCTTGCAGCAGTGCTCACCAGTCAGTGTAAATAATTCACTATAATCTGTCTTATAGTAGCACAACATTAATCTGACATTGTTTTTGCCTCTTTGCAGATGAAAAATAAATATGCCATCTGTGTATAGAAGCTCTATTAACCACAGTTCAACCTTTCTGTGTGCTTTTCTAACTAAAGCACGAGCCATATGCCACGCTTCATCGACTCTGTTTAGTAGCTGTTGTCGTAGAGGATCAAAGCATTCGCCATTGCGCATTTCCAGTGAGATTTCAGTGCCGTGCAACTCTCAGCTCAGCTAAGGGATTAGTCCAGCTTTGCCTTTAAAGGGGTGGGGGTGAATTTTAGCCTACAGGGGGTGGCATGTTTCTATTTATGGCATGAACTGCATAAACTCGAGCTTGGTGTCTTCCAGGCATTCACTGGCTTCTTGGCCCTGTTTTGAAAGAAATACTGCAGTATAATTATGTCTAATTATACTGCAGTTATATTTTTTTACTTCCATGGCATGTGTTTGTTTCATGATTTCAGCATTATGATTGGAAAAAAAATCTAGAGAATACTGATAAATGTGCCTTTCACATGCAAAGCATTTTTCCTGTGAGGTTCCCCAAACTATTTTTAGCTCTGTGAGAACTAATAAGAGAAGATGTTTCATTTCCAGGCGTATCCATTCTTTACCCTCTATAATTAATAGGAGCCATGCTGTGTTTCAGTCTTAACTGTCATGTTGTGAGAGAGAAGCAGGTGTCGTTGAGATCATCAGGGCTCAGGTCCTGGCATCATATCCTCCAATCATATTCTCCAATTGGTCGATCAGCTAAACGCAGATCGACCAATTACACACCAACTGAGCACACGGGGTCAGGGAGGGGAGGGGTGGAGTAAAAGAGGTTATAGATGAGGGGGGGAAAGAGAATCTGAACATGGCAGTTTTGACAGGATTGCACATTTTCAAATGATAGCTGAAAAAAATGTAGTTAAGCAACTAATAGTCCATCTTTCACAGTCGCGATTATCAGTCTATGATGAAAAAAATCTTTATTCATGTCATGAAGCAGTATTTAAATGACATAAATGTTCTCCAGTAAAACTATTTATATATTTTCCTATCTCTAATATTAATATTGATAATAAACATACTTATTTGAATGAAATCTGAACCTTGCTTTAATCAGTTTAGGTAAAAGTCTTTTTCATGGGAAACCTGAGTAAGAGTGCACTGTAATTTTTAATATTCTCTGATAACATTAAACCTACAAGCTGTATGTTAAAGATGGGAATAATCATTGTCAGTTCACCACTCAATTTTAGTATTATGGCCAATGTTAAACCTATCCTGTCCAGCAGTTGTAGCTCCTCTTGTTATTGTTTATGTTTTATTTATTTATTGCAGTGGAGGTGGAGGTGTTCTGAACCTCAGAACTGTTGATTTACTACAGTTAAAGGAGTAGTCTGATATGGATGAGAACCCATCTATATATCTATCTAAGTATAGTTCTTATTGCTGTAACCTCAAAAGCTGTCAAGGAATAACCTGGCAGAAGAAAAAATAGTGGTGGAAATGTTTTCAGTGGTGCACCATGTTCAATATTGCCGAGATTCTCGCTGTGTCTTGCATTGCTACAGCACAACGATGTTGTGAATGTCTGACTTAAGATCGTTAAGTATTCTGTTAGATTCTTAGTTAGATTCTTAGTTCACTTGTTATTATTTATTGACATATATTCCCTTAGGTTTTTTAGTCTTTAGTTCTTGGTTCCAGCTTTTATTTGTACTAGTTTGAGCACTTAGTGTCTCCTTTCATTACTTTGTCACGTGTTAAGTTTGGCATTTCTTTTTATTTTAATGTTTCATTTTTTTCCCATTCTAGTTTTACTTGTCTCTTGTTTACCTTAATCAGCTGTGTTTAGTTTCCCTCTGGTGTTCCCTTTGTATTCCCTGTGTGGTGTCTTTAGTTTGCTCCTAGAATTCTTAGTTGCTTGTGGAGGCACACACAACCCAGAGGTTTGCTGGACCAAGTACTGGGGCAAAACACTGCGTTTTTGTATTTGTAATTCATACATCAGAAGCTGTGCAGTGAACTACATTTTTCAGACACAGTATTGAGAGATATTTGCAGACATTAAAGTTAAAGTAACTAACATTGCAAAGGCTGAAAAGTGTAGTTCTTGTTTGCATCATTGTTTGGTTGCTTTTGTCAGCCGCCAGGATTTTTAGTATGTGTATTTGGCTGAATCTTCCTGTGCTGCCTCACATATTCGGATTAGATAATGGAGTGCTAAGTAAAATAGTTATGCTAACAAGCTTGATTAGAAAGTTGCATCCATGGACTGTTCGAGTCCATACTAGAATTACACTCTCCTAAACCAGAGCACTGACTAATTATGAAAGCTCTAGCACACAGCAAGCCACGTTATTTTTTGTTTTCATTGAAAATGCTCCAAAAGCACCACAAACACAGTCAAGAGGTCCTTTTTAGTTGCATTAGTGGAGATGAAACGCAGCAGATAGCTCCTCCTGTATCAGCATTAGACTGTCAGTGAATAAGGTCACACACCTAAACTTAAACCTTAATAATACCCAACAAAGTTAACATAGATACCTAAACTGCTTTTTGGAGAATGCTTTAAACATATTATTTTCATGACAGAAAAAAGGTATTTTAACTCAAGCAGTGATTCAACCTCAACTTACCTTTAGAGCAGTGTTTCCCAACCACTGGGCCGCGGCACATAGGTGTAGCGTGAGAAATGATCGGGTGTGCTGTGGAAGATTATCTTGTTCCACCTGATTGGTACTCTAAGCGATCGGCGTGAGTAACGGGCAACAAATACATTCTCTTCCACTAGAGGGCAGTAGAACTACCTGCTCTAATTAAATGGGTTGCCAACTGCCAGTAAAACAGAAGAAGAAGTAAAGGAGAAAAAGTAGTCAATCTGACCTGGGTCCTGGAGAAAATTCCGACCCAGATGGTAAATGGTAAATGGCCTGTATTTGTGTAGCGCTTTACTAGTCCCTAAGGACCCCAAAGCGCTTTACACAACCAGTCATCCACCCATTCACACACACATTCACACACTGGTGATGGCAAGCTACATTGTAGCCACAGCCACCCTGGGACGCACTGACAGAGGCGAGGCTGCCGGACACTGGCGCCACCGGGCCCTCTGACCACCACCAGTAGGCAACGGGTCAAGTGTCTTGCCCAAGGACACAACGACCGAGACTGTCCAAGCCGGGGCTCGAACCATCAATACAGATGAAGGCCCTAGCATGAGGAGGGGTCAGAAGAAAGCAAAAAAGGTATACTGGGGACAAACCGAGCCTATTCAGCTATATCTGGAGCGCAAGGAAAATGATCACTATTATTTTGTGACATTTTTGTTTTGGTATGCCGTGTGTGATTTTTCTTATGTGAAATATGTGCCGTGGCTCCAAATGGCTGGGAAACACTGCTTTAGAGGAACTGCAAAATCACCCACTTAATGTTATGCAGGTCTCCTGCATTACATTAATTATCATTGGGAGTCTGAAGGTAAATGCTTTGGGCTTTTTGCCATCTCTGAATGTAAATTTTAGGAAGTTGATATCTGTTAAAAAAATAAAATAAAAATAATAATAAAAGAAAAACATACTCAATCGCCCAGAACCAGCAGAACATTGTGCGTCGTGTTGTGATCATTAATGTTCAGTGGTGTGGATTACTGATGTATATTGGTCGTGTCCAAGTCTAAAAGGATCAAATATTTTTCTCTCTTTTGCACAATATTCATTAGGCACGGAGGGGACTGGGGAAGACCTACCACCTCCAGGGGCCCAGGATGTCCAATATTTACTACATGGCGTTTATTTTGTTATCATTTAATCAATTGCGGAATCAATTTATGCAAATCTAGAGCACATTATTATTTGGTATATATGACAAGAATATTGATTGTGGATTTTTTTTTTCTACAAAGGTGGCTTGAAAGTATGACACTGATCAATACCTTTTTTCAGTCTAGTAAAATTAGAATTTCAAGGCTTGAAAGAAAGTCAATGCAGGACTTCTCAAGGTGGACAAACCCTGGATTTCAGCTGACAATTTTAGTTTAAGAAATACATAACATGTAAAAAACAAAATACTTCTACGCATGCATGACTCTGGAATACTTTCTTTTGACTTTATGCTATGACATTTTCGCTCACCTGCCAATACAGAAACACAAGCACTTAAGTCCAGCGTGGCTGCACTCTGCAAGCCGTCTGTGCACGAAACGACAAACAGAATAATTCTTTACATTACTTTAACACTTGTGTTAATAAAGTATCCATTTACTCAGTATTGTCACACCTGAGTTCACGTACATCATTTAAATGCAAACACTGACATTAATATTCAAATATTAAACCGGGAAGGGGGATGTGCTTTTTCACAGCCCTGTACTTGTGATATATCGTACTGATATTTGACAGGCTAATAATTTTTGACAAACTTATCCAGCAATCTAGACTTTGTGTATGCATGTCTCTGTGTTATCCTTTGCTTTTTCCTTACAGACACCCTGCTGGATGATTTTCATTTTATTTATTTGGACTTTCAGTTTTATTGGACTTTGCCTAAGCTTTCCTTGAGTCTCCAGCCACTTTTAGCTGTCCTGTCATCCTGTTAGTTTTATTAAAGTTCAATTTTTGATTGTTCAGTCTGCTGCTTATGTGTTTCCACCTGGGTCCTGACTTTGAACTCCTCACAACACTTTGCTTTTAGGGCATTGCTCAGTAGTACACTTCCATTTATATTCAAGTCTTACCTCTAGTGAAGCATGCAAATAACCAACTTGAGTCTTAGAGAAATCAATGACAGCACACCAGGTCTGCTTGGCTGTCACTCAGATAGCAGCTGCAGAAAAATCAAACACATTTTATTCTGTTTATTATATTGTTTTTTACTCCCTCTGTATTTGTTCAACATGCATCAGAGGAAATGTGTGTCCGTCATTACCAGGTAAATATACTCTGAAATAATATTTCTTCCGGTCTGTTTGTGTAGGTTCCCGGTCAAACAGGTCTCGGTAATCTAAGGATTTTTCAAGTCAAGTCAAAAAAACTCTAGTGCGAGTTGCCCGTGAAGAGGGTTGTTGACCCACAATTTATCGTGTGCCTCATCACATGAGACAAGGTGTGAAAAAGGGTTTGGGTCACTATCAGCAGAGGTTTGAGGTGAAACTATTCTGAACCCTTGCCTCACCCTATAATGGTGCTCACTGAGATCAACTGACACAAGAGTGAGTGGGTGTAAATGCATCTGGGAAGAGATCTCGAAAATGGATTATAGGTGGCAGACGGTGTCGTAAGCCACCCCCTCTGTTCAATACATGGCTTCTTTCACTCTTCTTAGTCCATGTTAGTCCAATTAGGGTAACCACATCTTTTAAGAGCTTTTTTTAAAAAATGTGTGCATTCCTTTTCTTTGCCTTCTGCCTTAGAGAGAATGTTTTTGCTCGGTGTTGCAGGGTCCTGGTTACTCAAAGTTTGTGTTCCAGAAGGTGGCAGGAGTCAGACAGTACTGGTCTGTGTGTGGGCTTCTGGTAAACTTCAGTGGAAAGGTTTCCCTGCTCCTCAATGTGCACGGCACAGTCCAACAATGGTTAGCTATTATCCTTTGTACTTTCCCTGGTGAACTTCTTGGGTTTTGATTTTGACCCAGGTGTCATCAACGTATCTGTACCAGTGGCTAGGTACTGGCCCTTTAAAAGATCAAAGAGCCTTTCTTTCCACTTCCTCCATGTAAAGCCTGGCTAGTGGTTGAGACTGGGCAACCCATGGTACATCCATGTTTTTTTTTCTGTAGAAATCCTCGTTGCATTTAGAATATGTGGTGTTAAGGCAGAGGTCGAACAGTGTGCAAATCTGAGTGGGGTAAAGCTGGTTCTGTTTTCTAAAGAACTGTCTTGCTGTAGTTGTTTTCTGACCGTCTCTGCTGTCTCTAATGTGGTTTCACTTTTTGGTTACATAACTACAACTAAGTCCTGCAATTATGCAGTTGTTTATTCTGCACTCAATAAATAAATGCTTAACAAAATGCTGCTTAATATTTAATTGACTCATTGTGCATTATTAAATCACAGTGAAACATTTAGGCCATTCTTGGTGATTTTCCTAGTAAAGTGTGTTGATTTAGCAGCAATATCTCCATGTGTGTTCATATCGTGGTCTTAACCTGGCTTATAAGTGGCTCACATAGCAGCAGTAACAGCGTTTACAAAAACAGAAAAAGACCCGAAAAGGGGGGCAGGAAGGCAGTGTAGTCATTATAAATGATTTTAAAGAGCGATGATAATGAATAATGTAAAATTAATTCCATGCCAGTCTTTAATATTTGCATCTTTAAACACATAATTATCCTTGTTGTGATGCAGCCTTAAATAAGCATAATTACTCTGGATATAAAGCTACTAATTAATTTCAAATCCAACTGTAATGTAAGGGTTAATCAGTTGGCATAAATAAGGGAACCCACGCAGTCTCGTCTGTCTGCAGATGAATAGCCGACATATTGCAGAGGATTTGTCTGACTCCTCTTTCGCAGCAGTGTACTGTACCTCTCTACCTGCCTTTCTGCATTTTCAGCTCTCCCTGGTGAAGTGTTTCCTGCTTCATTGCTTCAACTGAACATCAAAAGCATCTGTTTTAGATTTAATTTTTTTTAATTTGTATTTTATGTCGTGTTGTCCTTAGCAAGGAATTGACTGTAGAGATCTGCCATCTAGAAAATGTGCAAAAAAGATGGGGTGTTTGCTAAAATAAATACAATATAAAACACTTTGGCTACTGATTTAACAACTATGTGCAGTGTATAGATGGTAGAAAAGGTAAGAAACTACTATTTCCTGTTACGATTCTAAATATAAGGTCAGGAAATTTTATTGCTGTGTTATTTGGATCTTAAAATGGATGAATTACAATGAATTGTGAGGTTTTGTGGTTTCTAACAATGTATATTCAGGACAGATTCCATTAAACCGTTTAGACCTATAAATTTTTACTTTTATCTGTTTCAGTGATCGCTGTTTTAGACTGGGAGATTAACTCATAAAAAGCCCACCAGTCACTCATTTTTGCCATTGATCAGGATGTGCTGATGTTATCAGAAAAAGGAGTAAACAGCAACTTCCAGGGAAAAGATACAAACAGACAAAAGTAGATGAGCGCTGTTTATGATAACGACCCTCTATTACATAGCCTCACCTAACTACATCAGCGAACCAATTCCTGTTCTGCTTTGGCATGTTTGGCAGGATCACACAGTTGCTGCAGATTTGTAGGCTCAACATCCGTGATATAAATCTCGTGTTCCACCACATCCCAAAGCTGCTCTATTGTATCGAGATCTGGGTACTGTGGAGGCCAATTGAATACAATGAACTCGTTGTCAAGGACAAGACACCAGTTTGTAAGTAATTTGAGCTCTGGGACATGGTGTGTTTTCTTCTTGGAAGCAGCCTGTCATCATAAGAGTATGGACATGATCAGCAACTATACCCAGGTAGGCTGTGTTTAAATGATGCTAAATTGGCACTAAGGGTTTCAGAGTGTCCCACGAAAATATTTCCTGCACATGATTAAAACACCATCAGCCTGAACTTTTAGTGCAAAGCTGGATGGATCCATGATTTCATGTTGTTTATACCAAATTCCAACCCTACCATCCAAATGCTGCTACAGAAAACGAAGCTCATTGGACAGTATTTCTCCAAACATTTGAACAGTTTTGTAAATTGTAGTATCAGTTGCATGTTCTTAGCTGAGGATGTCTTGACCATATCTGTGTAACTGAGTCATAAATCACATATTTTTTATAATAACACAAAATATGTTCTAAACACATGTGTTTTACTAGCTATTCTAAATCGGGCGGCACGGTGGCAAGGTGGTTAGCTCACACCTTGCCACCTTGCCACCTTGCCACTTTTAGGACCTCTAGACCTGTAATTATCTTCATTATCAGTTAGAGCCCCTCCTCATTCTTTTCTTCTTCTTTGGTGCAACCCTATGAATTTGGGGTACCCCTTTGGCCTCTCCCCTTTTCTACAATTCCCCGGTGGGAGAGGTCGGTGTTATTTCCTTTCCAACATTAATTATATCTTTATCCACCCTGATGTTTCTTATTGTGTGTTTTAGTTCATTATTGTCATAATTACACCTGTCTTTACATGTACGTGTGTGCTGCGCATGTGTATAGGCACTGTTAATGCCAGCATGAACAGATTAGTCTTGCTAGCTTGGAAGTTGTAGTGGGTTAAGCTAAATCTCGTCCCAACTGTTTATATTTGGTTATACGAGCTGGAGCGGGCAAGTTATTAACTTGGAGGTCTTTCTTTTTACCTTCCATTGTCAGACACAACACAAGAACACACCGGTTACATCTGCATGCCTGAATGCACTGAGTTGCTGTGATGTGACTGGCTGATTAGATATTCGTTTTAATGAGCAGTTGAAAAGATGTATCTAATGAAGTCAACAGTGAGTGTATATATCCATAGTGAACTATAACACTATATGTATATATTGTATATTTAGATCAGCTCTGTCAGGACCAGGACTGGACTATAAGACAAACCCGGACTTCATTTTTGTGTCTAAATTGAAGGCTTCTGTGGACAAGAGTGTTAAAGCTTAGAAGTGTTTTTCCATTGCTTTAATCTGCAATGTCAGAGCGATAAATGGCTCAACTAAAAGTCAGTATAAGTAGGAAAATCGGATCAGTTCTGAAGGGCATCTTGACCCTTCAGCAACTTAGTATTTTACAATTGTGGAGTGGAGAGTGGAGGGGCTTTCAGTCTGCTGGCATGGAGAGTGTGTTGGCAACAGACCTGATGAGTGTCCTCCCCTTCACTCGTGGTGTAATAATTTAGAAAATCACTGATCGGTCAAGTGTTTGCCCCTGAGCTCGAGAACAGTACTGGAAATGACGAGATGATGCACGGCATTTTGGCTCACTGCCACATTTTTTGCTGTTGCAGGTTTAATTTTATTTTAGACACTCTTTCCTTTAGCACAGTGCTAAAGCCTCATCCAATCATCTTTCCAAATCAGGACGACCTGTGAGGCAGTGTTTATGTGCCAGGACCAGCTGGAGCGATTGTGTTGGAAGAACTGGATGTTTTTCTCCCCCAAATCTCCTCACATCACTGCTGTTTTCTCCTTGGGATTGGTGTGATGACAGCAGGGAAGTGCTGGCTCAGATCAGCCTTGCATTAAAACAATGCAGCGAGCTTTGATGGGAGCGTGTTGCTGAGGGTACCAGGGAGGCAATGAAATATGATTCAGATATTCAGTCTTTATACTTTTGTATATTGTGCAATAATTTACAACCGCTTTGTTTTCATTATTTGAATTGGTTTTTAGTGCTGAGCCGATGAATTCTGGATCTTTTTAAAATGTATTTTATTACATGAATTATGACCAGGATGCTGCTAAGTATGTTGGTCTCATTGCTCTGTGATGCTGTGTTGCCAACAAAAGTATATTTAGATTATAGTTTTGTTGGCAACACTGAGAAGGTGAATTAGAACATAAATGTTTAGTGAGGCAATAAATCAGCTCAGCAGTAGCACCGTTTCCTCGGACTTTATTGTCACTGGAATTCTTTTTGCAACTAAAGGAGTCGCCTCCTGCTGGTCATGTGAAAGAATGCAGGGTGAACTGCAATAGTTCTACTAAGTCTATATTATATGGAATTTGCAGATAGTTACTACATCTTCTACTTATTTTTTGTAATTTTTGACAACAAGTTATCACAGTATTTGCATTTCAGCATTATTTCAGTGTTTTTTTTAGAGTATTTAGTTATTTCAGTATTTACTTTTACGCTTCTCAACTGAATGTTTATGACTGGCCTGTGCTCCACTTTACCAGATAAAATCACCTCCCAGTGAGTGTGGAAATTCAGTAGTAATTCATTCCACGTGAAAAATTTGAGAATTTAAGCCCAATGATTCTATTGAATGGACAAGAGCAAGGACGAGAGAAGGATGGAAGGTAGATGGGCAAGTGTCATAGTATCTAGATGATCGTTTGAGCTGTGGCCTGCAGTCAGTCTTGGGTAACAGAGTAACAGCCTAAGGCTATGTTGTCACATCTGCGGTTATAGTCATTTTCTCCCAACATGAACAAGTCCTATTGTGGACTGAGGATTGCCTTTAAATGTCCTGGCTTCTGTGGGCAGGTTTTCCTACATTTTTTAGCAAGCTCGATCTATGTTGTAAACTGCTTTTAAACCCAGTGAGAGGCAACACATGTTTGGATTTTACAAATAAACCTGACTGGTTAATTAAAATTATATTCTCAAGGAAGAGTCTCCACTTTATTCAGTTCACTGTGATCAGTGGCGCCTGCTACATGAAAGCAACTGGAGACGTCAAGAGCTGAGTCTCCTTTAAAGGTGGGTGCACCCCACTAGTGATTACAGAACCAAGGTGTAGTATTTACTGTTGCTGTTGTTTGTAAATATTACTGCTGATAGTTCATATAAGTGTCTTCAGTGTAGGTGGTGAGATGGTAGTGCTAAAAAGGAGACCTGTGATTAGAAAAGCTGCTCTTATATACGCCAGAAGGATCTTGGTTTATTTCCTGTCAGCTGCACACGCTGCTTCAGGGAATAACTTCAACCATATAAAGTGTTTACTTCAAAAGTGGTATAATTAGCATTATTTCATGAGAGGCTGTGCTTCCCTAATGTACTTTATGCATCATATGTGGATCTAATAGACCATAAAAAGGATGGTTGTAGCTCCTATGAGGTCACTTATTGGCTGTGGTTCAGGGTCACTGACCAAACAGAGTTGGTGGGCCAATCCCTGTCTCCCCTAGTCCACATGTCAGAGAGTCCTTGGACAAGACATTGAACTCCACATTGCCCCTGATGCATCAGCTAGAGTTTTAGTGTGTGTGACCGTCAGAAAGTTGCTGCAACTTTGTTTTTGTATATTTATATATTCATGTGATATGCAGAAGTTGCAGGAAGCTGCAGCAGAGGGAGATATTTTATTTTTGTTATCATTAATCTCAGGATCTCTTCCACTTGGTGTCTTTTGCCCACACTTGCCCCCAACCACTTAGGCAGATGGGAGGGGCAGGCATCAACCTTGACACGTTTGGGGTGCTAACTTCCTGTTAAACTGCAGTTCTTTTTTCCCACTGTTGCCCAGCGCTTGCTTATAATGGTCATCTGATCGTTGGGGCTTTTTCAACATTATTTTAGGGTCTTTATATCGAGACGACTGTTGTTGTGATTTGGTGGGTGTATAAATAAACTGAAAAGAACTGAAATTGATGAGTGTAGAAATGCAATAAAACACCATTTACCTTATCAGATTACACTGATGTTACAATAGAGCAGTTCCCTCATGGCAGACTCCATCTGTGTGATAAAAGTTTCATTGTCACAAAACTGTTCTTGTGTCGAGAGAGAGACCTGACTGAGAAACCAAGGGCTCGCTCATTTACAGTACTGACTTGTCAAGGTAGGCACACTAAAGCTAATTCTGCTTTAGCCTCCTTTTTGATGCTGGGGTAATTTACAGAATGAGTGTAGGAGCCATTTTTGGGTTGATACCTTATGTATGCCGCTAGAAGTCACTTTGAGTTTTCTGGTATGGTGAATGTATAAAGATAGACAAATGTAATCAGCAACAGGTGTGTTGTTGATCAGAAGAAGGCAAACAGTTTGCGACTGCTGCGCTGTTATGTTAAATTGTGGAAATAAAGAATCTAAAAGACAAGATGAGTAAGACTGGAGTTATTGGACTGTATCACGTTTAATAAATTCATGTATACCAGTGACATCGCATCACCCCCGTCAACGAACACCTCAGTGGCTTCAAGTGTAGGCTTATCCTCTACAATGAACATGATGTGTGCACGAGTGGCTGAGAAACTAAACCGATTAGTAAAATGTTTATTGAGATCATAATTCAAAAGAGCACAATAGTTGTTTTCCTGTGGACCCCTACAGAGCTCTTTTTGACACCAAAAGAGTAGCAATACCTTAGGAAGAATGCATTTTTAATGCTTTTCCACACTGGTTTCACTTTTCAAACCTGTAACATCCATCTTGTATATGCAGTCCCAAACCATGGGCTTATTTACTTGTTTACTTAGAAACACACACAACTATAATCACAGATACTTAGAAAAGTGCCATTAGTCAACATTAGTCAAAATAGGCAAACAAATTTATTAAAACTACATTTGAATAATTAAATAAAGCAACATCATTTTTCTTTACATTTTGAACTCGATGCCTGTCTGACGGTGTTTGTTGCTCAGCTCTGTGTAATTGGACTAACAACTCCTATAAACCTAAACTGGAAATTTAATGAGAAACAATTCATCATGCAATACAGCTGGCCTGTCACAAAAGGTAATTTATTGACCACAGCGGTGTTGTATCTGATTCTTTTAGGAAACATATTGCTTGCCTTGTAAGAATAATGATACCTGCTTCCCTTTTCTGGGAAACTGGCAGATAGGCCTCATGGTGTTTTTTGTTGTGAAGTAAATGTATTCAGTAATGTATTGTGGTGGAAATTAGACTCATTGAATAGTCTGCCTGAGCCAGCAAAAATATTTATGGTGTCAAACGTATAGTGCTACTCAGTGAAGTGGCAGGAATATTTCAAGAGGGCAGAGCCATCGTGATTGTGTTTTTGTTCATTTGCATCACTATATATGCAGGACTTGGACAAAATAATTGGCATCTCACAATATTGTCCACAGCAAGAATCATACAATATAAGCAATACTTTTTTTTATTGCCTTGATTACCCTAGGACTGATTGTCTTATTCTTTTCTAATTGAAAACAGCTGTGTTAAAATTACTGCTGATAATTTCCCAGTGTGCTTTCAATGTGCTGCCATTCATCTTCTCATCAGAAAAGCACCCCGTCCTTCTGTGCTGAACAACCCATATCTTATTTATCTTAGCCATGGAAAACATGCTGTGAGTAAGCTCATTTTGATTGTTATTAAAAAAAAAACGTTCTTGTCATTCTATCATAAAAGGCTGGCTTCAAAGGTTAGTTATCCAGTTTTCTTCCTATATGTGAGAATCTGAGTGATACTGTTGGTCGATGAGTTGGTCTACCACTTTAGGTGAGACTGAAGTATCCCACAGTTATTGGATGGTTTTCCAATTAAATCTTGCATAGACATTCAAGCGTGGATGTGCAGTCAGTTTGAGCAAGGCCAGTGAAATGTAAAAAACATTACTTAAAACATACCATAGCGAATGGAATCCTTCTCCTTACCTCTTAAGGTTTTTGTCCATAAATCAAATCAAGAAAGACCAAACTTAATTGTCACTCTTACATGTTTCAGATCATCAAACACATTTTAATGTTAGACAGAGATAACTTGAGAAAGATAACCCAAAATGTGGTTTTTAATTTACGATTTCATTTATTAATGGAAAAAATCTATCCAAACCTACCTGCCCCTGTGTGAAAAAAGCACAATATTATTGGAAAGCTGAGTTCAGTTTCACGAGCACAAGCAGGCCTGATTATTGCAAGACTTTCTGAATCAAGAAATCACTTAAATAGACCTGTCTGACAAAGTGAGGTAGGCTAAAAGCAACACATGCCACGATCTAAAGAAACAGATGAGAAACACGACTATTGACAGCTATCAGTCTGGAAAGGGTTACAGAGCCATTTATAAGGCTTTGGGACTCCACTAAACCACAATGACAGCCATTATCCACAAACAGAGGAAACTTGGAACATGATGAACCTTCTCAGTAGTGGTCGTCTTGCTAAAATTACAGGAGGTCACAAAACTCAGAACAGCAAGATCTGCGGGCCTCATTTGCCTATTTTTGTCATCTTTGTCTAATATTAAAATATGTCTGATGATTTAATAATAATGTATACTTTACTGATCCCGTGGGGAATTACTCTCTCTGCATTTGAGACATTCACTCTGTGAAGCAGTGGGCAGCCACTAAGTGGGCACCCGGGGAGCAGTGTGTAGGGATGGTACCTTGCTCAGGGGTACCTCAGGGTAGCCGTTCAGTGGATTCGAACCCCATACCTTCCGACCATGGGGCGACCACGCCACCTACTGAGCATTTTCCCATAACCATCTTGGTATTTTGATAGCACATGTCTTTTGACCATATGTGACGCCATGTCCACACTAATACGTTTTTGTTTGAAAACGCATCTTTTTGGCCTTCCGTCCACTATGAGACGGCGTTTTTGGTCAAAGAAAACTGAGCTTTTTGAAAGCGCTCTCTAAACTGGATAAATTTGAAAATGCTGTTTTCGCATCGCAGTGTGGACCAACAAACCCAGAGCCTTTTCAAAAAAGATGGCATATTTTAGTCATGTGTTGCAGTCATGTGACCAATTAAACTAAGGTTACGGAGGGCATCATACGGCAGTTGTTTTGTTTGCTCTCAATTTTGACAGGCCTATTAAAAGTAAATAAATGGCAGGCAGAAATCGTCTTATGTTTCACCCATGCACAATACAGGAATGTAGCATTTTCGATCTTTTCAGTGTGGATGAACAACTGTTCGGAAACACTTGAAAACGATAGTGTGGATGCGTAGCGTTTTTAGACGAAAACGCTGTTTTTCAAATTTATCCGGATTAGTGTAGAGTCACTAGATAATATCTTATCCATCACAAACTGTTAGCCAATAAGCATAAGTAGGATAATCCTGCTTTCCTCCTCTTCGAAATGGACTTAATCTAGTATTCGGTACAATCAGAAATTAGTAATTGAACCTGTACATTGGTATTGCCTTTTGATAGAAGAACCAGACCAATACCATCTGTCCTTTAAATTACTTCTGTCTTGCGATTACACTTGGATGTTCTCTTTGGAAGCTTAACTACAACCTTGTGAATCTGTCATTTTTGTGGGATCTAAATGCAGGATCTAAATGCAGGATCTTTGCAGTCTGAGAAGGAGTAGCATTTCTTTGCCTACCACTTGTGTCTAGACCTGTGGTCTTTGGCGGCAGACTGATGGGAGACCAGCATGCTGGACCAGCTACTCTTTGCTCAGCTTGAAATCAGTCACGTACTCTGTATTTTCAGATACACACAGATGCATGTGGAAATGGAGGCAGCAGCAGAGCATAAATGAGCAAACAAGCACGCTGTGATTTGTCATCTTAACAGATAATTTGTCTTTTGCAGCTCATTTTGGCTGCATGTGTTACGTAGAGCTGTCAGAGTGTAGCGTGAAATGGCTTTTATTAACTCGTTTAGCATTCTAGCAAGGAAATCCTTCTCAGAGATGGTGAGAGTGAAAGTCTTCTGATAAAGTGGACATATAGATGATGCAGTTTTAAGATTTGTTTAAGCCAAATAGTTTTAACCATCTTATATTCTCGTCACTGCTGGAAATGTAAAAGCTGTGTTCTGCATTGATGCATTGACATTCAAGTCAAAAAGATAAGCCACCTGAGGTTTCTAACGTGGAGAAACTATTGAATTTTTATCCACATTTCCAAAGCCTTTAGAATAAATATTACAGATTCTGATCATACAGACCTCAAGCAAACTAAAGCCTTTACTATGAAGCAGGATTTGGGGCTTGGTGTGTTAACTCCAGGGTTAACTTTAAGTTTTAAGTGGTTCACTTTTTACCATGGTATACTGCCATATTAACTTATGTTGCATGCTTATGCTGGCAATAAAGAGATCAGCTGATATGAAACCACTTGATCAATCAGGTCTTTGGAAAATAGCCTCACTACTCCTGGACGATCCCCCAGATCTGAGCATATCGATAGTAAGAGGGTTGAAAAATCTTTTCTTGATAAGCATCAAAAAGAAGCACAGACGCATAGAAGGAACATTATTATTGCCTTTTTCTCCTGTTGGCTGCAAACAATTAAGAAAAAATAATTAGTGCACAACTATGGTATACTATGTGATCCTAAAATAGGACAATTGTTGACATTACATAAAAAAGCACATTGTTTTTATATTTAGTTTTTATATTTAGTATCTATTTTTTCTCAGACAACACCACAGTTGCAGCTGTAAGTATAACTGCCTTACATGCATCTAAACATTAAATTATTGATTATAAATGCTTATAAACTTTATTAATGTTCTAGCTGTTCCCCAGTCTTAAAGCGGGCACATATTCAGCATCACTGGCTTTTACCTGCATGCAACATCGGAGGCATGTACAGTTTTAGTTTTACCTCCATGGAGCGATATTAGATAGAAAAAGCCTTGAAAATAAAGCTGCTTTTGGCATCAGTTATTGCCTTTGACCAGGTGGAGTTATCAGCTACAAAGTGTGTTTTGAACCACATTTACTGCTAAACGTCAGGATGTTTGCTTCAAACCTGCTTCCCCTGCCACTAATTTTGCTGTAGCAAACATCTTTTTCTCCAGTCTGTCACATTCATAAGTGATTAAATTCTTGATTTTTAATATCTGATGGAAGCACCACCCGTTGTTGTTTTGACAAATATCTCTCATATGGTGGTGTAGTAAGTGTGCTTAGATTTGTTTAACAGGCAAATATTAAGCCTCAAACTTGGCAAAATAAAAGTTCAACAAAATTATTTCCACATCTCAGTTTATCATTTTCTGTTTTCTGTTTAATCAACTAACTAGCTTAAACACTAGTTATCTAGCTAGCTAGTTTACTACTCCTGTGTCTGAAACAGTTTTTTACATGTGATTAGAGGTGCTACTATAATTTCATTTCTTTCATTTCAGGTTCCCTACTCTAGTACTGATTTTCCAGTACAGAAATGTACTGGGACAGAAATATTAATACACACACACACACACACACACACACACACACACACACACACACACACACACACACACACACACACACACACACGCACACACACACACACCTGTCTCTGTCCCCTTCAGGTCCTCCATGTTCTGAAGCACTATCGAGCCTCTAGTGATGAAGCTGCACGATGAGCTGAGAATTTAGAAAAAAGAGCAGTAAAAGCAAGCGAACTGGAGAGGCCCCCTGATGAAAACCCAGTGACAACAGCTGTAATCACAAGAGCGCAGGAATTTGTTTTATCAGCAGAAAAGAAAGCTTCAGCGGGGGAAGTGTGTTTTCAAAATGAGGCTTATATGACGGCTCCTGCCTCTGCGGACGTGAATTTGAATGTGCATGAAGGTGAGAAACACTGCTATGGTACCTGGATGTGGGGTGGGTTGTTGTCTCAGCACATGAGGCCACAGAGGGTGAATCTAATCTCTCCTCTTCACCTCCCTCCAAATCCTCCCATTTTCCTCCTCCTCCTCTTGCTTATAGCAATTTTGGCACAATTGGTGGCAATCATTCACACCCGATGGAACATACTGATGGATGTAGGTTGACCTTTTGGGCTCCCTGGTGATCTCACACACAGGGAAAGAGAAAACAGAGAGAGTGGAGTCTTATCTTCTTTAGTAATACATCTGTAAGGTTTAAATAACTGTGGCTGGCTTTGATGCAGCTATAAAGATTAACTTAAGCAGTAAATAAATGCCTGGTGAGGCCATATAATTTCTCAGTGTGAACCAAATTTCGTAACACTCCATGCAGTAGCTGAACTAACAGTGGACCTGGATGTGAACTAACCCTTCCATCCCCAGAGTGCCACCGCCAGCATGGCTAAAATTGGCCATATTCAAAGAGGATTTGCATCAACAACACATGTAACCTTGAGCAGCACAGAAGCCTTGCCATTCCATTGTCAGACACATGACTCGGGGACACAAGGAAAGGTAGTAGCATACAAATAGGTTAACCTAATTATGAAAGTCACAGCTTTTTTTTTTATAGGTCATATTCTCTACAGCACATAATGACTCATGCTCTCTGAGTCACATACAGACCAACAGCCGATAATGGCGGCTTTCATTCTTTCCAGCCCACCTCTGTCAGTCGCAGGGTATGGGGAAGGAGCTTACAGAGGAGTGCAAAAGGCAGGACTTCATAGCTATGGATTATTCTCACTAATGGTTAAGACCTTCTGCAGTGGCAGCAGCCAAGCGCATTGCAGGGACTCTGCATTTTGTATTCATGAGATGAGCAAAACACAGAATAGAACGTATGAGGGTAAGAATCAGAGAGGGAAAAAGCGAGAAGACTGAGCAGGAAGGACTCACCGCCCCCAATTCATGCTTCAAAGAGCTTCCAATTGTCATAGAAAGTGAAGCTATCAGCCTTGGGTGCGGTACGCAGATCAATGAACCAGTAGATCAGTGAAGAGCTGTCGAATCTTATTTATAAGAAATGGTAGGGTGTAAGTGAAAGTACAGCTTGGGGCTTTGTGCCAATCAATAGTCTCTAAACAAAAGCTGCATTTATGTTTGGGAAATGACGACTTAAATCAAACATACTTGCGCTTGACTTTAAAGGCATTTGAATTTAAGTTTTCCTGTCGGCTTTGATTGCTTCAGGTTATTTACACTGAGGTAGGGGAAGCATTTGAGCATGACTGGCAGAATTAATTCTAGCAATAAAAGTTGTTGTTGCGGAGGAGGTAAGTTCACATTAAATGGAAAAATTTGGTAAAGAGAGAAACGTGAGGCACAAAATGGGCTCCAAGAATCTTTGGGAGGCAACTCATTTGAAAGCTTTGGTACTCCTGTACTTAAAGTTGGGTTTAACAAGTTATTATTTAACTGACTAGGTACATGTCTTAGCTTATCTGACACTTAAAGCACCAACATCAGCCAGTGAAATACAGTTTAAACAGCATCTACATATAATGGAGGAAAGTCACAACAGATGTTTTTCCTGGTCAGAGCAATGTCAGATGCAAATAACTCAACATAAGGTGAGCAAAGACATTACACATGCAAGTGGTGAGTATCCCTTCAGTCAATTTGCATCACATAATGATGATACTGATAAATACATTTTATCTGCAGTTTCCTATAAAAACCATCTGTGTCGTCTAAATAAGTCATGCTTTGTGAATCACCTGCAATCAATCAACAATCTCCAGCAAAAAAGTAATTAACGAAAAATATTCACCAACAACTAACGGCAACCACCTACAGACCACAATAACCAAAAGAAATAAAAACTGCCACCAAAGACAACCACCTACAAATGACCACCTTCCAACAACAAGGATGAAAGAAGAAACAACAAATGTAACTACCTACCAATATTTGCCATCACCCCTCCAAAAAAACCAAACAAACAAATTTCAACCGCCCACAATCACAAAGGACAATGAGCACTGAACCACAAACAATCATCAACAAACAAAAAAATGCACCAGCAAAAATCACTTCTTACAACAGAAAACAAAACAAACAAAACAAAATACTCTCAACAACCTACAAACAAGTGTAAGATTTAGAAGTAAATTCATGTTATCACATATTGATTTATGTAAATTCACTAAAAAAAACGTTTACTTAGCTATTTGCATTTTGTGTATGTGCATGTGTGTGTGTTTACATAATTATTTATATTTAAATGTTAGCATGCTCATCTTTGAAGCAGTTACCTTGTTCTAATTTGACAAAAAAAAAAAACCCAAAACAAATAAAAACAAGAACATAATTACAGTGTGTATGTGTAAAATGACAATAAACCTTCCGGTTTCTGATTGGTTAATTTAGTCACATGTGAACCAGAACAAGGAAGTTGTGTGGAGAGGCTGAGAAAGTCCCAAACTTGCTGTGTTTTTTTTCTTGCTAACAGAGATCCAGTAAAAAAAACAATCCCCACATTACACAACCAATGGCAACCAGCAGAGGACCCTTCACATGGAGCAGCACTGACCAAATAAATGTGAGTACTCAAAAGCCTCTGCCAGTGCATTTTGCACCATGACTGAGTTAGTGTGACTATTATCATGTGGCATAGTTGTGTGTTAGCTTTCTAGAAATGTAAAGTCTTTTTTTGTAGTAAACCACCGACCACTGTTTTATATTCTGATAAACCTCCATTTCAAATACTTAAACCACGGGTCTCATATGTAACACTGTCAGTTTTGATCATAAGTACTGTATGACTAGGGTAACCAACCGCCCTCTTTTTTTGTACTTGCTGACTTGTAAAAGCCTAAAAAAAGACATTTTTTATTTCACCATTCATTAACCGCACAGAGAACACTTTAAACAAACAGTATTATTAAAGTTCTTCATGACTGGGCCGAGTGTCCTCTTTACATATGGTCACCCTATGTATGACTTTAAAAAACCCTACACAGTTTCCTTGCAGTTTTTTTGCCCCTCTTTGTTTCCTGCAGCAGTTACAGTTTTGCTTGGTTTGTCAACCTGCTAACCCACAGATAAAAATTACTACTGGGTTTCAATTTCCTCTTCATGCTTCCTTATCTCATCTTTAAAAAGTTATCTTTCTCCTACATCAACACCAACACAGCCATCTGCATATTTTTTTTCTCTAAATGCCTGGTAAAAGTTAAATAACTGCCCCTCCTTGAAGGACAGCCTTAGATTCCACGGGTGGTGTTGCCCTAGAGCCTTTAGATGAGAATCTGCAGGTTGATGAGAAAACAGGCTCCAGCGCTGTGCAAAGTAAATGAATTTCGCCCCAGCAAATGTCATGTGTGTGAGATCAGAGAGGGGGCCAACCAGGTTGAAAGCTAAATATATGTGTGTTTATTATGGGGTGGAGGTTGGTGGAAAGAAAATGGTATTTATCATAAAACGCCAGGACTGTTTCCTTCTTGTGGCAGAGAATAATCCTGCCCCGAGCTGCAACTGACAAACAACACGCAGCAGAACACACAGAGTCATGTACTGCTTCACTCTTTCTCACACACACACACACACACACACACACACACACACACACACACACACACACACACACACACA
>NW_024582378.1:2456510-2463795 GCF_018398535.1 Haplochromis burtoni
ACACAACATGTTTTCATCATCCCGAGGCTATGAGAGGCAAATGCTGTTGCAATGGCCTCCATTGGTCTGCACAGTGAGAGATGGCTGGTCACTTTAGCAAACTGTCCGCTTGACACTAAAGAAACATAAATGTAGCAAATGCAGCTGCACTGTTCCAGTGCAACTATAAAATATCTTCTCTTCTGTGTACTAATTAATTTCATTTCTTGCTGTGTGGCCTGCAGGGGTAAACAGGTTTATTCCTTTGAATTCACTGTGCCTGTGGGTGCATTAGAAAGGCTCAGATCAATAAGAGTCTTGTTATCTACAAGCTATTTTTTTTTAATTATTATTAGGAATACTGTATTACTCACCGTCTTCCTGCAGGAGCCTCTGAACCCAACCCACCTCCACTGGCAGTGCCTGAGCATTAGCCAAAGGTTTAATAGAAGAAGTGAGATGTAGATGTGTTTATTAAATCATCAATGAAGAGGGAAGAACCATTTGCCACAAAAACGTTTATCACTGCGGTTAAAATCCTTTAAAGTTCATCACTGAGGGCATTCTGTTGTGTCTTCTAGGGAAGTTATCACAGTGGGTGAAAAGCTTATGTTAATGCTAATATGGTCAGGCTGTGATTAAGCAACAGAAGCCCCGCCCACATGCAGCTTAAACCTTCTGTTTGCCTAAGTTTGCATAATGCTATAGTTACAGTAGGTTGGAGATCATGGTAAGACCAAAGTGAGTGCAGTTGTGCACAGTGAACTCGTACAGTTTAATATGAAATTCATATTAAACTGAAGTTCTGATTAATTGCTTAAATTTAGAATATACCGGTAGACAAATTCCTCCATAAACAGTGTTGCAAGATGGCGTTTTAAGTGCAAAATGACATGGGCGCTCAGCAACTGTGCTTCTATATAGCTGACTGAGTTGAATCCAGTATTACAGAGGCAGTTCGAAGATGAGCTGGGCTTATCGGCGTAGACCGATTCAGACTGATTGCAGCATGTAGCCAATCTGTCCCTGTTTCAGTTACATGCCAGTTATTGGAAAAACCTTTCCCTTGCCTGTTTGTCTGAGAGTGACTGCAGTCAATAAAACCTGACTGCAATTGTTTGGAGACAGGCTGCCTCCCAGCAGACAACCTGTGCAACTGGCTTGCAATCTAAAGTGGTTGCTCAGAGGTGTAGAAGGTGTAGTGCGCTCAGCCTCTGGGGAACTACTTCACCACAACTACTGAAAGCAAAAAAGACTTAATGCAATCACTGGAGAGCATCTTTTTTCCTAGACAGGAGGTTGCTGCGCTAATGTTACTCATGTGTTACTGAGCCATAAAGGGAGAGGAGTGGAAACAGAGGATGAACTGGTGGAGTTCATTGGTTATTTTGGACTGAAAGTCATGCAAAGCTACTTTACTCCAAGAGTAATATGGAAATAATGTGGTTTCCTTTCCTGGATCAGCCAAAAGAGTTGAAATGGTTTCTTCTTTTTTGTAATGAACTAGAATACATGAAGAATATTTGTAGAAGGTTGTATTTATAAATCTATTTATTGTTATGTTTATTGTAATATCTTTGTAGAGATTCCTCAGAGACCGTTTATCCCTAAGCCTTTAGTGCCAACTTATTCACCTTCAACTGAGGGAATAAACAAATCACCTGTACACACAAATAAAAAATTTTTTTCTTTTATCTATTTATTTAAAATTTTCTTGTTGAAACAAAGTTTGTTTGTTTGGACACTTCTGAGCCAGAGGACAGTGGTTAAAATAAAATAAATTACATGGAAGACGGGCAGGCATTTTGGTCTTCTCACTGTATCTTGTACAACGGGCACTGTGTGATATAGTCCCAAAAGGTTGACTCTGTTCATCTGGACGTAGCGTTTGTGACTTCTTCAGTCTGTGTAATATAGTGTAACATATTATTGTAATTGCATAAGACATCTCCAGCCCAGCTTATTGGATTTAAAAGAGGATGGTTCATTAAACATGTTTGCTTTTACACTATAGAATTATAAAGGTGTGTTTCTTTATAGGCCCTTTAACAGTGGATTTACTGGTAGAGCCTACTTCATGCTTACAGTATTGTTATATGTGTACAAATTAATTACAGTGGGTTCAACATCATATAATGTGAATAAGCTCCTGAGTGAGTTCATAGTAAGAGACAAAACCTTGAAAGAGAATCTACGTTTAAGATGATTTGAAGCCATCCTGATGATAGATCTGCTGTCAGCGTGTCCACTGTGAGTGCTGAAGGCTCAGCATATCAGAAGCTTCATGCATGTGGATGCTTAAGATGTGCTTTAGGATTGTGGAGGATGAAGGACGTCCACTGAATGTTGACAATATTGGTTGTCTTAGTCTTGGCCCTGCATTGCATTTAATATCTGTCATCTTTTTATCCCACAGGGGAAACAACAGTAAAACAAAGGGGGGATACCAGCAGTTTTATTTCAATATTATATTATATTATATTATATTATATTATATTATATTATATTATATTATATATAAATTGAAAATTTTTGATAATTTCTATGCCAAAAACAGCAAATGAAGTTTGTGCAAAAGGTTGCCTTGAACAAAAATACATATCTGTGGTACACATGATCTAAACACTGCCATTAGAACAAATGGGGATTAAAGACTGAAAGGGAACAACAATAGGACTTACTATAAGTGCAGGGAACACGGCCAGACTGCCCACCAAATTTAACACCCACTCCAACCAACCAACTGGGAAGAGAAAAACACAATCAGTAATCAGTCAAATCACAATAAGCTGGTTTCAGTGGTTTAATGGCAGCTTGGCCCAAGAATCCAGATGAGTAACAGTAACAATAGCAAAACATTACACGTAAGTATTACAAGTTAATTTAAGGCATTATAAATAAACAAATAAAGGTTCACAACTCTGCATTAAGAAGAGGAAGCGCCATATATACACAGTCTCTAAATCAAAATAATGGAAAATCACACAAAATAAATAGCAACGCTAAAGAGTTCAATTTGATCTACCCCCTGAGTCAACACTACAGATGATGAAGGCTAAGCCAACACTTCTCTTACAAAAAACCCTACTGGAGGAATGGCTGAACAGCACTGACTGTGGGCAGATGAAGCTGTGCGTGCAAAGCACCATGCAAGAGAGCGTCAGGCAAGACAACAGGTCTTCAGAGAGGAAAGGCCACAAGTGTAATGGCCAGGTTGGATAAATGCAACCATGAGCTGGAAGGCATTGATGAAACACCAGGAGCAAAGTATAGAAGTGAAATTTCCATATTAGCTCACAGTAATAAGCTGCATATGAGTGAGCAAAATGCATCCAAAATCAGCTTACCTCAAAATAAAAGGTGTGCTGTATCGTGACCGAAAGTTATAAAGAATCTGCTTCATAGATGGGCTGACACACTGCAAACGGGAGTGTGGATAGGGAAATATAATACTAACATCACTGTAAAATACATGGAGGACAGGACACATAACCTACCTTTTAGTTGGGAAAGACAAAGGACTTAATGAGCAAAAGGTGAAATATTACTTACCAAAGCATCTTCACCACCCTAACACGTTAGAACAGTAAACTTTCACTGTTCAGAGCTTTGTACAAATTAACTTTTCTTGCAACGCAGAAATCAAGATAACACTATGAGAAACATAATATACATCCTAATAAATATTAACGACATAAATACATGACATGACATAAACATGTTTTCATAATATGGTAAAAAGGTCAGTTGGGAATCAACTAATCAAATGTGGTATAAAAAAATAGAGGAAAAATAAATATTTTATCTTTAAGCTGTGTATCATTTAGGTATCTTATGACATCTAGTCAACAGAAAATCAGTTTTTCTTGCTGAAATTTGGTTGAACTCATGCTTTTGTGATACCTTCATCCAGAATTTTTCATTTTTTAAAAACCTTTTTAAACATCACAACTAGCTGCCCACATTAACCCCAGAACATGAGGTAGATGTGTGGTACTTGGTTGGTACTGTAACGTGGTAAATAAACTTCAGTTGCCAGTTCTCATTTAATTGGAATTGGAATTTTATTAGTTAGTGCAGAAATAAATGTAATAATATATTACCTTTTATCTCATGTATATATTTATTTTCCCCACAAAGTAATGTGAATGTGCTCTACAATAGTAGCCCCAGGTAACTGTGAGTACTCTGTGGGGTATGTAGCCCTGGCTGGGAACCACTGTTATACTAACATTTTAATAAACACAATCTAAATCTCCTGCAGTCAGAAGTGTTGAGCTGACAAATCAGCTCCTGGACCACAAGAAAAATAATCTGTGCGGAAATATATATAAAAAAAGTCCAGGTCATAAAGAGGTTTGTTTGGAAACCATCGCAGGCTTAGTGTCTCAGATCATAAAGGCATTAAATAAGCAGGGGAGTTTTTTTCCCCTGTAGATACAGAAATAATGTGTTGCCTTGAAGGGTTTCACAAGTGGTCAAGAAATAATTTTTGTGATGAAAAACATTCGGTTGAATTTATGTTAGATGAACGAAGCGTTCGCTACGCTCGCCTAGAGGTGTGTCCTTGGTGATGATTCAGGGTAACTGTGACTCAGCTGGGTCATCTGTGAAGACCACAACCAAAAGCTTGGGCAAACTGTGATTTCAAAAAACCTTTACCAGCTGAAGGTTAATTAGTATTTTCATGTCCGCAGACGTTGAACGGCTGCATGTTGCTTATTAACAGTCACTTCATTGTTGGTCCAGATCTGCTAGGTAGTAAAAGAATGCATTGCTTGGGTGAAGTTAGATTTTTTTTTTCTTTTGCATCACTTTATTTTGCATACACAAGTCCCTCTCGATTCAGAGAGGAAAATATGTAAAACAACACAAAGACAATAATATAAAGATATTGCCGTTTGTTGTGTTTGAAGAAAAGGGCTATCACAATTAACTGACATAAAGTTCTACTTAAAACCCAAATTCAAGGCAGAAACATTGCTAGTCACAAACATTTGACTTGGACTCCATATTGGAGGCTCAAGTGATTTCTCTGAGTGACACTTGAAGCTTCTTTATTTTTGCTTTCCTATAACTGCAAAACAAATGTGCTGGAACTACATCATGAATCTAAGCTTTTTGATGCCTGTTATGTACATATGAAACTTGTACGCTGGCATATTCTTTTAGTCGCGCAATTTGCAACCCTGGTGCTGAACATCCTTATCACAGAGATGATATGTGTTTATGTGATCCAAATATATTCACTTGTTTTTTCCTCTTGGACATGCCTAGAGACCAGCCTGCAAGATCCTTTCAACCAGCGCTTAGTAGGGAAAAATGACTATTCCCTGATCGATTGGCAAGTGGTTGCCGGAGGTTGTTGGCAATCAGTTTGGTCCTAAAAAGGTTCCTGATACTACTTGAGTCCATAAACTCATCAGGAAAGGGGAGGTCTGAGGTGATGCATCAAAAGAGAGAATGGCCATTTCTATATAATCGGGCTACCTTTTGCAACCCAGGGAGACACCCCCTGCTAGCCATTAGAAAGAACTCAGGTTTAGGTCGGCTTAGTGTGGACTTCACTTTGCAGAACTGGAAAAAGGATTGAACTAGGTCTGCTTTGGCTGCTATAGCCACCTGTGGAGAGCATCTCACAAGAAGTTTAGTTTAATTATCAGTGACTATGCACAAGACAATTAATCACACAGATGAGATGCATTGTACAAAATTTAACCATGAGCTAATTTCCATCTGCAGTGCTTGGACAGGTAGAAGAATGAAGAGCGACAGCACTTGTTGCACCTGTGACACTGATCTTCATTTAGAAGTCTGGAACGGACCAGATGAAGGAGGAAACACTGGCTGTGTGATATGAAGGTAGAAATTGCTATTATCCTGTGGAGCATGAGTCAGTCCTTCCCTCACCAAGTCTTTTTTTCAGGGGTTGCTGCAGGGCCTCGTATCCCCTCTGTCTTTTCTTGTCGCTTTCTATTTCCTTCATTGTCTTCACTCTGCGTCTCGCTCCTTTCCTCCCTCCCTCCGCCTTGCCTGCTTTTGTGCTGGGGCTGCTTATTATCTCAGACCCGTGGAGTCAAATCAAGCTCTATCCTAACTCCCCCCCCTCTCCTCCATTTACTGCATGGGTGTGAAAATCAATAACACACCTTTTTCAGACCTCACCCATTTAATTTGACATTTGATACAGTCGTGGGTTATTTGCAGAGGGGATATAAATGAATTCTTTCACGCTCCCGCTCCCCACCTTCTGTTCTGCTGTGTCCCCCCTCTTTTCTCTGGAAGTCGAGCCATCTACATGAGAAGTGAGCTTACGTAAGCCTGTCTGCATCATATAGTAAAGCCCACAGGACCACATTTACAGCAACTGGTGATTCTGTCAAGTGATTTCTTGAACTGCAGTCTGGATGCCCATTTCAGGTCATAAGAATAATATCTTGCATGATTAGTCATGTGTGTCCCTCTTTAGATATGGATGCAATGGGAAATTTGCACAGGGCTAGATCCAGTTACAGTGTCCCTGTTAGCTAAGATTAAGCCACCACCATTTTGTAATCTGGCTGACTCAACTAGGGTTACAATGGTGTCAGAATATGTAAACCTGGATTTGTGATTCTTACTCTTTCACAGAGAAGGGGACCAAGGATGTTAGTGACAACACAGTGATAAACATATGATAAGGTTCACAGTTTCCCATTTTTGCCATGATGAAGAGAGATGAGCACTGTCACTTCACCTGACAGTGGTAATAATGTTATGGCTGATTGGTGTATGATATACAGTATATGCAAATTTGACAAAGGCATTTTCCGTCTGTTTTGTTACATCACAAAACTTCAGGTTACAGGGAGGTTGAGGCTAAGGTTATATTCCTTGCTTATGGGAGAGATTTTCATGCTATGAGATAAGAAGGCAGTCCAAATTAATAGAGCTGAGAGTGAACAAAGTTTCAGGAGATCAGGCCCGACATGACCGTTACAGTTCCTGATCAGAGAGTATCAGACTGACAAACACTTGTGCTGTCATTACAAAAAATGCAACAGTAAGACTGTAATGTCCACGTGGGCCTTTTGCCTTGTTGTTGTCCATGAGTCAACGAGGAGAAAATTACAATCTGTATCTGTCATCTGTGTTACTTTTGTGGAGACTGAACATTTACCCTCAAACTTTTGAAGATGCAAAGGGTCCAAAATGAGGTTTTGTGCTTTTAAAACAGATGCCGAACGTCATGAAGGATGGCAGTAATCTTATGATAATGCTTAATATTCTCCAGTTTGCTCTGTTTGTACACGTAACGCCACCTCCT
>NW_024582378.1:2465681-2467433 GCF_018398535.1 Haplochromis burtoni
TAACAGCTGCAAATATGTAAGGGCAAAATTAACAACCTTGGACTGTAGGGACGAAAGACACTCGAGAGAAACACAAGAAATCTCCTTTTCGTTTTTTTCAGCCTTGAAAGTGATTTGAAAAAGTGCATTTTGACAGTTTTCCATCTAATTTAAACCATAAAAAAGAGAGAGAATATAAAACAACAAGTCAGTACGTTATTGAACCTGTTCTAAAAATTCTCGACTGATTAAGTAAAACAAATTCTATGTTAGCTCCAATGATAATAGTCGTATGTGGTCTCTTCTGCCAACGTGCCATGCTTGGTCACTTTAAAAAATGTGAAATGATACATTTTTATAATCATATACACAAAGAACAGTGAATTCTGGGGAGAAAGAGATTATTCCTTTTGCCATACATCATACTGATGATCATTTAGAATTTGTCTTACGCCTGAAGATGGGTTATTCTACCTAGCAACCACTGATCACTACTGATAACTTGTGCTCTCCAGCCAGCTGCCAGCTTGTGGGCAGTTGATGTGAAATTAATTGCTAAGGCCAGAGTAGTCACGCATGCCTAGAGACCAGTCGTGTAACCTTCAGGTAATCACTGGAAAAAATCCATATTCCCTCAAATAGTTAATGAGCAGCTAGCAGATTGCTGCAGTCGCCTGCAAGCTCTTGCCAAGAAGTTTTGATCTGGCTTGATGGAAAGATCTCGCTCCCACTTTACAGTTGTGAAGGAAATCAATTCATCAGTTTTAAATAATAGATTATACATTTTTGATAGCCATTTGAGGGTACAGATATTTAAAAATGTTGTAGTCCAAGTAGGTCTTTTTAGATTCTGTTGGTTGGGATTTAATTTTTCCTGCATGATTAATTTTGTTTGCTGATTCAAGAATCATTGTTGCTGATTCTATATTGTGATACAAGTTCTGCAAACAAAATGAACTTTCCATCTTGTAGTACACATTCCAGATTTTTATCCCTTTTTCATGTCACAATGAAAATGTTGTATTTTTTTCCCTGACAAATATCTGTTAGTTTAAATGGGATAAGTGAAGACTTAATTATTTTTAAGAATTCCTACCAGGATGTCAGAGAGGTGTTAATGTTAAGGCTTTTAAAGCAGTTATGATGCTTAATACTGAAGCTTATGAAAGGCAAATTAGAGACTTTTACTTTTCACAGAATGTTTGTTCTAAGTTTGTTCAAGGGCTGTCCAATAAAATTGGTTTGCTATATTTTTCTAAATAGATTAATCTATTGGATAACAACCAGTGATAAAAATTTGGTGGTTCTAGACCACCATTGTGTTTTGCTTTTTGTAGTTTTTAAACTTTTCTGTGATGGTTTGTTTTCCATAAACATTTTGGAAGGTTGGAGTCTAGTGATTTAAACCAAGTAAGAGAGGGTTTCTTAGGGTTCTCTTTCAACTCTACTAAAGTCTGAAGCCTCGGTCACACATGCTTCTTCCCTGATCGGCAGGCAAGTAGGAGTTAGCGGTTACTTACTGTTGCTAGGGGAAATTGGTCCCAAACAAGCTGCATCAAAAACCTCCCTTGGATTGCTTTGGTTGCTAGGAAAATGCCACGCCCATCCAAAGTTTGCATGGAAGACGCTGACATGTCTGCAGGTATTCCCCAGCTCTTGCTGCATGGCAGTGAAACCTACTGCCTTTCAAGAGGCACAACTTCCAGTTTGAGTCACACTCTTCACAGTTTTACTCCCCATTCAACCGTCAACCAGTTGGATAATAAACACTTT
>NW_024582378.1:2468269-2469497 GCF_018398535.1 Haplochromis burtoni
CACACACACACACACACACACACACAGACCTCATTCACAAAATCGGTCAGATTCAGACCCTCGTCCCCCAGGAGCCGAACATGAAGGAGTCGTAGTGTTAGCGAAGCTCCTCTGAAGTCTAGTTTTTACATGCTGTGTCATTTAGAGCCATTACCCAGCTGTGCCTCCGTGGTCTTCGGTGTTTTCCTGTCTGTCTAAATATAAACTTTAAAGCCATCTAATGTAGCTTTAAATGAACAAATTTCCCAATGTCCGAAATGATCACCATGATGTTTTAGGAACTTTTTGGCACGAGAGAGAATAGGTCATTTTTCAATGACTCCAGGATATGTTTGCAGAAATGCGTCCACATCTCTTCAGTGATGCAGTTTAAAGACTCGTAAAATCTGCATTTGGAAGTAAAAGGTTTGCTGGTGTCGTGAATCAGGCACATGGCTTTATCCGGTAGAGTTTGTACCATGTGTGATCAAGCAGATTTTAGGTAGAGTGTACTATTTATTCATTTTTTCGTTCTTATTACATGTTTTGCTCTTTGATTGGGTTTTGGCAGGTGGTTATTATATTCTCTTTCAGCTGCTCTTTGGTTAAGTTAAGGCACCAAAACACCTTTGGAAAAAAATTCTCCTCCTTCTCCCCCTTCTCTTAGAATATACACTATTGAAATATTAATGACATGCAACAAAGAAAATGAAAGAGACATTTTTAGGCGGCATACATTTATCATGTTTTCAGATGGCAACTCCCTGGACACCTGGCAAAAATGCAAATTTCATGACTGGTTGGTGAGGTGTTGCTAGAGGTTGTTTGCTGTTTCCAAATGAAATTGGTAGCAACCCCAAAAACTTCCTTGTGATTACTTTGGTTGCTAGTGTATTGCCATGGTCAACCATAGTTTGCATGGAAGATGCCATCATGTCTGTAAACACTCATCAGTTACTTGCTGAGCAGTAGTGAAAGTGTAAAGAGTGTAAAGTAAAAGACAGAGCTTTTACTCTGAAGGCAAACAGCCTCTGTGTACAGTTCCTGTTTCATATTTTTTTCAAGTTTTGCTACAGCTTGGTGGTTAATGAGTATTCACAGATAAATCATCATTAATCAGTGAAAATCTCCTCAGAAGAGTTTTTTTTAATTTCTCTTTTTGTCCGTTAGCATCCACAGTTTTTAAGATATATTTTTCATATTTCGTGGGATGAAAGACACTAACAACAGCTCAAGGTGATTTAATTTT
>NW_024582378.1:2470425-2500850 GCF_018398535.1 Haplochromis burtoni
GTAATATATCAGATGAATGGACAAAAAGAGATCGCTACAACACACTTTTCATTTTTTTAAAACGATGCCCACCGACATCACAATGATGCCTTTACAGGCTGGTAATATCATATAGTAATAATAACAGGCTGACGTCAGTATGTTGTGAAAATAACATAAAACATTAAAGTTGTAGTGTAGTCCTTGCTTTTCGGTGGAGTTGCGCTCTCTGTGCTGTTGATTTGTCATTGCTATAAATCTGGGCACTTTTGTATGGCCACTCAAGAGGACTGAAAAGATGGAAAAAAGAGAGACTGCAGTTTCTGTAGTGGCCACGTTAGGCTGGCTCCAAGAGTCAGTCAGTACCCATAGATATGTTCTATGTTAAAATGCCCTTTGAAGAGCTTTGCAGAGTTAAAAAGCACTGAAGCTGCACCTTCTGAAACATCTGTCAAGTGTCTTCCATGCAAAATACGAATGGCCAAATGAATTGTGGTGCAGCACTATATACCACACCAACCACCACTTGCCATCTGGTTAAGGAATCCACATTTTGCCCTACCAGCCTATGCATGCCAGGGGGTCACTGGCTGATCTCTAGGCCTTAAAAGAAAAGGCAGACTTCTCTTTATTGAACACATAATCTTCTTCTTCTCTTTCTGAACCGGGTTCCTGCTTTACCTACACTGCAACAATACACCGCATTAACTCTGTCTGTGTTGTCAAGGGAGAGAGAAGTGAGTCATCTTTATAAGGTATGCATCCATTCACTTTATACAAGCTATTACTAAAATAATGAGATGCCAAAGAAGGAAGATGGGTTTAGAGTTAATAGCCTCAAAGCAACACAGTAACTTGCCCTCTCTGCTGACCTTTTGTTTTTTAACTTCTTCACTCTTACATAATACAGAAACACATCAGGAGTTGCTTCCTGATCTGCTCATATATAAATAAAAGTTGGAAAGTGCAGTTTCACATTTATGAGGACACCATATTGCTGGACATCACCACTCAACTTACTGTATGGAAGAGCAGATATGTTTAACTTGTCAATAATGTCACGTATATTATTAAATTACATGCACTGCTCACTAAAGATCAAAGAATTCAAGTAGCTGAGTTTTGTTTGACACAGTCCAGCAGGTTAAGTAATACGATGCATTCAGGAACCTTATCATCCCGATTCCAAAAAAGTTAGGACGCTGTGTAAATAAATACAGAATGCAATGATTTGCAGATCTCATGATCCCGTATTTTATTCATTATATCACAAAAAGGACAGAAATATTTAAACTGAGACATTTGACCATTTTCATGAAAAACAGTAGCTCTATAGTTTCTGTGTTTTTCTAGGACAGTTGAAGGAACATTTTACAACTAATTAGGAAAACTGGCAGCAGGTCAGTAACACGACTGGTTATAAAAAGATTATCTTGGAGTTTCTCAGAAACAAAGCTGGGCAGAGGTTCAACAATGTGCAAAAAATAGCATCTACAAGTTGTCAAACAATTTCAGACTGTTATTCATGTAACATTTCTGAATAAAAATCCTGATTTCCAGTAAGAAATGCTAACAATGCTTTGTGTATAATACAGCCAATGTCTCACCGGGTACAGGTACAAGGCAGACTTTATTGTTTAAAAGGGGGGGAAAAAGCAATGAACTGAATTTATTGGGCTAACTGCCTCAGAGACTGATGCAAATGCCTGACATCCATCACGCAGACGCCTCTATGTGGCGGATGTGTTAGAAAAATTGCATCGCAATTAAAGAGATGATAGAAAAGAAGCTGTGTGATATATAATGCTGAGAAGAAAAAGCGTGAGGCACATTTAATAGCACGTGGCTGTGGTTGAGATAGTGGAGTGCTTATTGCAGTGCTGCACACGAATTTCACATATACAGCACATTACTGCTTATTCAAAGCATATGTTTTAGACTTTACAACATTTAAGTCATTCCAGTACATAAAAATCGACATCCTGGATAGCTGAACCTTACTAATCATGATGTCAGCATCCATTTTTTTGTTAAGCTTATTTTCTTCCTGCTGTTTAGTCATATCTGTACTGACATCTGCACTAGGACGTAACAGAAATTTGGCAGACTGGATGTTTCCTTTAACACATGCAAATTTCACACCTGGAAATAAAGTATTCATCTTTAAAAGTTTCTTCAGAAAAATGAAAACAAACAAACTCCTCAGTTTCAGAACAGGTACTCCTAGTACTTTGCTGCACTGGAGAAAGATAACATCTAATATGTTAAAAACACATTTAACATGCAGAGAGGCAGTTTACAATCACGTCCCATTCCCATTGACGTTGGACTGTCCAGTTTGGATGTTTGACGTATTTATGACGGCCACATCGTTCTGTTACTGTGTCATAAAAGAAGCCTTTGTGCCACGATTCAAACACCTCCACCATGTCCTCACAAAGGGAACAGTGTGTTATTTGTTTTCATCCTTTGAGGGAGCAGCAGGAAGTGAAATATAAGAGAGAAACACCATTTGTATTGTTTTGCTTCAGTCAAGTTACGTGTGACAGTTTTTGATAGAAATGGAAATCTTTAGAAACCAACACCACCAGTGCGGTGAGCTGGAGGCTCCATCCTCGCTGTCTTTGTGCACATGTACATGTTTAGCAGTTTTCCTCCTGTGGTGCTCACTAAGTTTTCTTTGTCTTCTGCTTTGAATTGTGTGCTGACTTTCATAGGAAAACACAACCTAATGTGTTATATTTTGCACTCACGGGCCACTTTATTAGTTACACCTTGCTGGTGCCGTGGTTGAACCCCCTTTAATCTATATTACTGTCTTAATTCTTTGTGTCACAGATTCAAGAAGGTGCTGCTGGTGACCAGGGTCTAAGACTATTTCTAAATGTTTAAGAGATCATGACAAAGCCCTCTTTCTCCTTAGAAACCACTGTTTATATGATTATAGAAATATAATATCAAAAACAACAAAGGCGTTTATATCCGGTTCTTTCATTCTTGGTCACAGAGATTCAGCAAGGTGCTGGAAACATTCCTCTTAGGTTGTGATCCATATTGACATTCTAGCATCACACAATGGCTGCAGATTTGTAGGCTGAAACTCATTACACCACCCAAAGGTGCTCTATTGTATTGATTAAATATAGTGAACTCAGATTCATGTTTATTCAACCAGTTTGAGGTCATTTGAGCTTTTTGACATGCCATGTTATCCTGCTGGAAGCAGCATTGAAAAGATTATAACTGTGATCATAAAGGGATGGACATGATCAGCAACAATACTCAGGTAGGCTGTAACACTTAAATCTGACCCAATGAGTCGTCTTTTGTCCAATTTTCGTGAACCCGTGTGAATTGTAGCCTTAGTTTTCTGTTTTTACCTGATAGGAGTGGAACCTAATTTGGTCTTCTGCTGTTGCTGTAACCCATCTTCTTCAAGGTTGGCCATGCTGTGCATTCAGAGAGCTCTTCTGCATACCTTGGTTGTAATTTTAGCTACCATTGCCTTCCTTATTGTCTCAAGCAGTCTAATCATTCTTCTCTGACATCAAAAAGAGTGTTCTCTCCCAGAGAACTGAATATTTTTTCTCTCTTTTTCTTTTTGGGAAGATTCTTTTAAACCCTAGAGGTGGTTCTATAGGAAAATCCCAGTAGATACTGCACCATCCTCCTTTTAGACCTTTAAAATTGACTTTATTTTTGAAATTAGTATCATATAGATGCAAATAAGATGTAAAAACAAGCATCTTAGGTCATAAATTCATCCGAAAAGTTTTTAATAAGGTCACAGATGAAGAAAATTGCCCTTTAGAATGACTGTAGGTTTAAGGCACTTACTGCATAGGCTTGATTTTTCAAACCTGTGAGCTACATCCATCTTTTCTGTGTACTTACTGTGCTTTCTGAACACATACGTTGTATCTATTACTGCTGTAGCAGTGCTGGAAGGATGGATTCCCATTTTAAATCAGTGTTTGTGTATAGGATCAAACAAATAGATGCAATCTGTTCATTAGTAAGCTTTAGAGGTATCATTAGCTGTTTCGAACAGAGCAAGGCTATCTGTCTTTCCTTTGCTTACAGTCATTATGCCATATTAAACTGACTTCAGCTCAGTGCATCACACGCAGATATGACACTGGGATCGGTCTTTTCACCCAGCTCTGAAGAAGAAAGCAAATAAGCAAAGTCTGCACCGTAGTAAATGGTTAATTTAAGGGTGTTATGTGTTTCTGAAACTGAAAGGATGCCGAGAACCCTTTTGAGAGTTGGGGGAAAGGGTTCAGCACCATGGACAGCTCCACTCTCACAACCATTCAACATTCAAGTTTTTCTGCTGGCACAAACTCTACCAACACTAACACAGCGGTTCTTCAAACACCACTAACATCCATTGAAATATTGTTACTTCTGATAACTCTGCTTTAACTAAAATAAAAAGCCAGTAACGTGCATTTGTTTGGATATGTCAACATGGTTACATCTGCTGCTTTTGGCTCATTGAGACTTGTTGTCCTTATTATATCCAGATTGACCGATTTTATATTTTACTGTACTCAGGAAACCTCAGTACAGTAAAATGTGCAATATGTGTGTGCAGACATTTAAAATGAGCTGACTGACTACATCTGTTACACTATCTTGCTCAAACTGGGCGACAAACAGCTGTGTGCTTTTAACTCATCATGCTTAAGGGCTCCCAAAGCAAACACTGTATTTCTAAAGCAATAGCATTGCTATGAAATGTTGTTGAGGATGCTTTTTGAGATTGTTATCATACTGTAGAATAAACTTTGGATAATTTAACGACAAGAGTCTTTAAAAAATGCAAAGAACCTAAAACTTTTACATGTTATTGTGATGCAGCTAACAAAAACTGCAAAAGGAAAGCCACTGATCTGTTTAACAGTCAGTAGAAGCCTTGTGCCTTTTTGGATGAGGATAAAGAAAACTTTGCTCCGACTGTCAAAGAAACAAATCCAGGATTATTTTCCCCCTATAATGATGCAGAGAATTGCATTAATAATAACTCTATGATAAATGAAAGACAAACTCACTGGTGAATCGACTGGAATCAGATCTGTTTCTCCAGATGTCAGAAGCATTTTTCTCAAAGGATCTAAATTGAAATGAGTCTTTATTGATCCCCGGGGAGAAATCAGACCTCTGCAGCTGCACATATAATAGGATATGGAAAAGAACTGCAGCATGGATGTTTATACTTTATTTTTGAATTTGATTAGTTCAGTTTGTTTTCGTGTTTATGAAAGTTAGGACAGAGGAGGGTTTAGGGTAGCTTAAAAGTACCTTTTGGAAACATATAGGTGTCAATATGGATTCAGGAGTCTTAAATCTGAAGTCTGAAAATGTTCTTTCCCGTTGCAGGATAGAGCAAAGTTAGACATTTTACATCATGTTTCCAAACATGCATGCAAAACTGAAATAAAAAAATTACTTGGAGACATTTCCATGTTCTTAAGAAAATATCTGGATATGGATATCCTGCTGAATGCATGGACTGAAACTATGCATGGCGCAGAGGGAATTTTCAGTCCATTCTGGGGCTGCTCTTGTTTCAATTTGTTTATTAATTTTTAATAACTTAGCCAAAGTCCGTACACATGCATGGAAATTTTAGCATATTACAGAAGTACTGAAATCACTTCGTTACCTTTAAACTACCCTTAAAATCCTGTCAGTTCATAAAGGGTCATCAGGTGCAGATCTTTTAACTGTACCCAGGATCACAGCTACTTTTTCTGAGGGTGCGTTCAGTTATTGAGGTCCTGAGATCAGTTACAACTGTGTCAACATGCAAAAACACACTTCAAACCATTTTATTCTCATAGTTAATACAGTTCATAACTCTTGTGTGTGCATGTAATGTAGAGGTATGTAGTTTTTGTGATTTTATCTTTTAGGGTAAGCACATTGAGTTTACATGTAAAACGACATTAATGCAAGCATTCCGGAGAAGGAAAGAGAGCAATGAGGAAGACGAGAACATAAATGGACACACCAAAATCTCTTTAAAAATAACCATAATCACATACGAATCCATTTTTCTTAAAGGTATACACAGCAAAGTTACCTCGGCTTTGAAAATGTCATCACTTTGCAATCCTCCTCTGTGTTCACTGTAAAATATTTCCTACAAAAAAAAAACTAGAGTACACAAAACAATAAAAGACTTTTATCTAGAAATTGTGAAGTCTATTGCCTGAAAACAGTGAGATAACAGCATTTACATCTACTGCATTGGCTAAAAATGAAAATCTGTGCTTTTACATCTGGGTTGTATTCCAAACTCTAGGATTACATTGCCTTTTTTAAAAAGTCATCCCAGACCTCACATTGTCCTCCTCTTCCTGTTCTTTGAGCAGACATTCATTCTTGACCTTGAGGAAAAACAGACAGGCAGTATTTACTCGATCAGTCTGCAAATCATTTTTTGATTAATCAATAAACCATGTTGTGTATAAAATGTCAAAGCAGTTAAAAAAGGAAAATGCCTGCAAAACCCATTACTCATAGATTTTCATTAGCGATAGATGCCGTCATACATCTTGTTTTATCCAAACAGTGGCACAAATGTTCAGTTCAATGTAACAAAACATCAATTATTTTGATTTGAGAGGTTGAATCAGATTCAAGAAAATGACTGGGATGATTATTTAATCATGATTAAATATATTAGTTTAGTTGAATTATCTATTGAGGCTTAATGGTCTGCTTTTAAACTCGCTGCTCTTCATCGGGACCTGGCTCAGCTTTCTGTTGCTTGTGAGTCAGATGTATAATCTTTTAAAATGTCTTAAATACTGGTTTGGTTTTTTGTGGCAAGGTTGGCTTTATTTGGCTCCAGTATTACAGCATTATCTTGTGATGACACGCAATAATAGGCTCATCCTGTAAAGATAGTCTTTTTTTTAATCATACATTTCTGTCGATGATGAATGTAAAAAAGAAAAGGATAAGAAAAGATGTTGTGTTTTGTTGTTTTGTGTGGGTGTGTGGGGGTGTGTGTGTGTGTGTGTGTGTGTGTGTGTGTGTGTGTGGGGGGGGGTTAGATTTGCTGGAAAGCGCTCAGTCTTTCTCACATTTACAAAAGCAAAATCAACTTCCAGGCACTGCTTCCAAAGGGAGCCTTGCACATAATTACTCATTTTTCAGTCGGGTCTTTACCTGCGGCAACTACAAACCTCAAAATCAGCAGAACCTGAACTGAAAGTAGCCCAGTGTCTCCTAAAGTTCCTGCTTTAGCCGAACCACCCCGAGGAGACTAATGGCTACACTTCCTTAAAGTCTCACTATCACTGGATTTTATTTAATCTTGGAGGATGGCGACAAAACTTCCAAATTAGTTTGCTTAAACTGCACACCCGGGGACTCCACCGCCAGCGGTGCTACTGAAAGTCTGTGTTATTTGGTCAAAGTGACAAAACTTTTAGCTCCTCGCTCCTGCAGCTTGAAGGAATAGTGCAAACTTTAGTGAGACAGGCTGGCGGTGTTCAAACGTTTCCCTCATTTACATTTATTTTAATGTATTTCTTAAGCTTTAAAAAACAATAATTTATTTGTTAATCTGTTGCTGTAGCGGTTTTGTACATGTGCATAAGTAATGTCACATGGTAGCAACCGTTAAAGGGACAGTCTGACTACCTTAAGCGACCCAGCACGAGTTTTTGTTTTTTGTTTTTTAAGTTAAGAGGCAGTTCACAGAAAACAAACCCCGCAAATGAATTTGAGCTTGCTCATTAGAATGTTATTAATTGCCGAAATTGGCGCAGCTTATCTTAAATTGCGCCCTAAAGGCTGTGTGCAGAGTGACTGAGAGGACACACCGGGGTTTTGATTAAGTTGATCTGCCCGTGCGAGACGATCTATCCGGGATGATATCCGACAGCGAGGAGCGGGAGAGAAAAACGCTGTCAGACATCCATCTTCGCAGCCACTCGCAGCGGTTCTGGAAGTTTTGGTGTTAAAGGAGCTGCGGGGACTTTCTCCGCCGCTCGGTGCTGCTGAGCGGGCTGACTGACTGACTGACTGACGCCCCTCCTGCCTGTCTGCCCGGGTCGGCTAAAAAGGCGCATGTGTGTTCTTGCTGTGATGTGAGTTGAGCCGCATCCAGACGCACTGACCGCCGCTGGCTGATGCCCACCCCCCTCAACAACACCACCACCACCTCCACCCCTCGTCCTCCCTCCCTCCTCTTCTTGGTGGTGTGCGCAAAATCTCCAGCGCCGGACGGACGGACGCAGTTTGACGGCACAAACCAGCGGCACTGCGGGGGGAATATCCAAGAAAAAAAAAAGCCACCCAAAGCAGACATGGATATTTAACCGGCATTTGATTTCATCTCCCTTTTTTAATCTCTTTGTTTTTTGTTTTTTGTTTTCCCTTGTGATGTTGGCTTTGCACCGGGGGTGTTAATTAAACCTGCTCGATGTCTTTAATCAGTTTATAACCTGAACAAAATGAGGATTTCTTCTCGCGATTTGATTCTGTTGATGTTCTCGGGTTTTTGGGGACTGGCAATGGGTGCTTTCCCGAGCAGCGTTCAGATCGGTAAGTGTGAGCGTTTTATGGTAGATCCAAGCACAAAATAAAACCAGTCAATGAATCTGTGGACGTCCTGCCTGCTGCCTCTGACCTGCCGTTTAGCACCCCGGCACTGGTCAAAGTGGGGATTGCGGATTTTCCCCCCACAGCCTTATTTTATTTTTTTAATTGTCTTTAAAACATGACCATAAAGACTGGGTCCTGTGCTCTGTCGATGCTGTGCATGCTTCACACACACAAACGCACACACACACAGACTCACACACCTAATGCGCTTTGCATGTGTGTGTATCCCGGTGCACTCCGCCACTGCAGCAGATCAGAGCAGCAAAGTCTGTGTGTATTCCCCATGCGGGCTGCCTGTGCATTGACTGCTGTTAACACTCTCGCAGATCCCGCTCCTATAACAAACCGCTGCCACGGGTCCCAAATGCCTTGCAGCTGCACCGTTCCCCCAAATCTTTTTCCATCAGTTTCACTCTCTCTTTTTCAGCGTCTCTGTGTTTTAAATTAACTACGTTTCTCACTGACGGATTCACGGTTTTCATTACACTCGCTGGCAGATTTACTGGTTAGATTTAAAAGCAGGGTGCTAGGGGGGAGAAAAAGGAGCCCAACTGTGACCTCCATTTGTTAATCATTGGTTAATCATCACATCCTCAACAAACAGTCATCAGAGAATCAAAAAATCTGGTATCCAGGTTTATATTCCAACTGTTTCAAGCTTCATTCTGAAATCTAATATTTGCTTACACTGACTTTCTTTCTTTTTTTGCTGGGTTTTACCCTCAGCTGCACCCCAGCTTGTAGATGGAGTTGAGGCACATCAGATACAAGTCAGGCTGATGAAAAATGACAAGCTGTTCAAATGATTCTCCTTGTCCTTTTATATCAATGTGATACTCCAATCCCCGGGCCACCCAGAGAGGGCAGAGGTCAGGGTCAGTTACAGAGCAGGCTCCCCTGGAACTGAGGGCTCTCGAGCTGCGTTGTTTGGGGTTTAAACCTGCGTCTGTGGAACTGCTGTGCCGTCGTGTGAAACATTTAATTTGTTGCTGACGTAAGCGAAACTGGCGTGTGTGGGGGGTTATTTTACTCATAATTTCCCAGCTATTATAATCGGGCTCTTGGTATTTCTTTAAATTAACTTATTCTCATTATCGCTTGACAAACATCATTGCTGCCAGTTATTTAAAAAACTGTTGATGTAATCCCTGTGTCATCATATTTCTCAGTTTCAGGCCTAGTTGTCCTCTGGGAGTGTAAAAATCCACACCCGCCAGACTACATTTAGCAATTTCTGAATCGCATCAGCCTTCAGAGAGGGCAAACATCTCCCCCGATCAACACTTGTCAGTTTCAAATAATCGTCACCGACGAATCAACACTTATTAGCAGCAGGAAATTTGCTTTGTACACACGCAAGCGACACTGAAACAAGTGAACAAATAGAGTCACGGCCAACATGCTCCACAGTTGCCAACAGATGCAGAGATGTCCTCAGAATTATAAATCCCATTCATCCTTCATTTTCTGACCTGTTTTTTGTTTTTCGAGGTCTGTCAGCATCCTGTCTTATCATACACTGCATGGCAGCGGAGCATCTTTGATAGGAAGAAATCTGAACCTTATAGATCTTACGCCAAACGAATCTTTATGATGATTAAGCTTCTGGGTTTGAACCTGGCTGATGTCCTTCTGTGTAAACTTTGCGTTTTCTCCATGTTCCCGCTTGTGCTCCGGTTTCCTCCCACAGTCCGAAGACATGTGTGTTAGGTTAACTGGTGATTCTAAATTGACTGTAGGTGTGAATGCTTGTCTGTCTCTCTGCATTAGTCCTGCGATAGACTGCAGTCCTTTCCAAAGTGTTCCCAGCCTGTTGCCCTGTGGCAGCTGGGATAGATGGTTAATAAAGTGGATGAATGGATGACAAAATTTAGATTCTGTGCATTCGAAGCATGCAAATTTAAATCCGCTACAAAAGCGAGCCATGATTTTGAGAAATAATTCTCCATGCAATAATAGAAGTTACTATCTCACATTAAGGCTCCAGCTGCACCTGCTACTGGAACATTTCATGTGTATCTGGATGTCTTTTGGGTAAGGAGTAGCACACATTAATGCCGGTGTGAATGCACACAGAACGTGCTGTAACCAGGTCAGCCAAACCACAACACTTTAAAAGCCTAACCAGGGACATGGACTGCACACTAGCTGTGGCTAAAAGTCAAGTATGTATTGCACTCATGGTGTTTTACTTGAATGGAGCAGTGTTAACATGAATCACCCCGGTAAACTGAACTATACAGGAACATATATATATCAGGATCTGCTCTCTGACAGGTCTACGCCAAGTATGAATGCAAACTGTAAAGGTTGAATAATCTTTTCAGATTAAAGCCCACTTAAAGCTTAAAGCTGATCAGTGGGGTTGCCAAGCTATTACTCCTGTTATTGATTATTCACAATAAGGAATGTAAGCCTAATTAGCAAGACTATAGGAAGAGGAGATGACACCAGCTGTTTCCTTTTTGATACTATTCTACATAGAAATTTAGAAAAACATAACATGGAATACTTACACGAGCACACTAAGTAGCTTGGATTAAATTCAAAGACGTGATCAGAAGTCATCCAGGTGGTAATGGGGTCACAAACAAACAGGCATGTTGCAGCCATTTGGGTCTTGTTTTCAGCGAACCATATGTCAGGAAACTTCAAAGTCTGAGGCCCCCGAAGTGTTTGGATCTCATTTTGTGTTGAATCCAGATGAAGGGAATGTCAGAAGTCTAAATAAGCTGGATTTAGGTCAGTGCTTAATTTTATTCTTTTCTATTCAGCAACGGCTGGAAAAGGGATAAATTTCAAGTTAGGAATAAACATAAAACCCATCACAATGGAAATCAGATTAAAATCAAAAGGGGGCTTAGATGACTGGTCTCCACAGAGTGGTAAAATATTCTAAAGTTTACCTTTTAAAGAGGTCAGCCATAAAAAGAACACACTGGCATTTTGCTCTAAATGACATTTACACTGTCTCATCCTAAGAAATATAGCCTTGAGTCAGATTTTGAAATGTGAAACAAACTGCTTCTAACCTAAAAACACTACTGACATTTGCACAGCCGCGAACGGCTTAGTGGAGATCTTTGTATATGAATGAGGCTGTAATACAAGAGGACACGAAACAAAAATCTTATCTCTGATGCCAAACTGATTTATGACACTGGCGCCGCTCTTGCATAGAAAACGGAATGAAAATCCGAGTTGATACAAAAGGATATTTTGTGAATATTATCACCTTCTCTGCTTGCATTAATACGAGACAAAGACGACCTTGCATGTTAAACACACTGAATCCTTGCCACAAAGCCTAGTGGTACCTCAGAGGATCTAAAAATTTTTTAGCCTTTGCAGGAAGTTGAAGACATTATTTACCAGAGCGATACTGCCCTTTTATTACATTTTACACATTGTGGAGTCAGTTGTGGGAACCTCTTTTATGATAGAGATTTCTCTTTGAAACAAACATCTGTGAAGAGCTAATAAAATTTGCCTTAAATCTTTTGAACCTTTGATGTAAGGTTGTTATCACGAGAAAAACGCTATTATCTGTTTGTTCTGGTGCGTTATATACATATATAGCAAGCAATACAGCAATATACATTTTAGATATACATCTGTGTCAACACACCTGAATCACATGATTAGTTCATTGCCAGTCCTCTGGAGAACTTTAAGACATGTTGAGGAAGTAATTTAGCCATTTCAATCAGCTGTGTTGGATCAAGGACACATCTAAAACCTGCAGGACACCGGTCCTTGAGGCCTGGAGTTCCCCCACCCCTGTTCTAGACATTTCCTTTACCTCCAATCAAGGTTTGGCTCAAGGTCTCTTGGACTTGTGGATGTTTCAATGTGATGTGTGCATGCTTGCTTAAAAAATTACAAACTAGTTACTTTTTATAATATTCTCATCTGCAAATATTCAGCATGTCAAATAAATCACTGATCAACACGTTCAGCTGCCTCAGCAGTGAGTTTCACAGACTTGTGCTTCATTTGGCAGCGATAGTTCTTGCGGTGCTCTCCGTCATTGGTGAGCTTGGCGTAGCAGCACATGGAGAAGTTCTCCACCTGCTGCATATCAATATACCTGCAGATGGACCTTGTGTCCAAACATAGCTGTCCTGAGCATGCTAGTATGCAGACTCTTTACCTCTGTATCTCAGAACCTTTTTCAGTATCATCATCCTGTTGAGTGTCAGAAATGATAACCACTGTATGGGTTGTTTCCAAAAGCCCCTGAGCCCATGAGAATCCTGCAGGTAGCCCTTAGCTCAGCAGGAGAGGTTTTATTTAACTGTGATCTAAAGATTGAAAACTCTCCCAACAGTTTTGTGGTTTCTTTGAAATCTTATTAACTACAGTGGAGATGGGGCTGAGATAGCAACAAGTTGTACCCCATATGGGCAATATGCCTGGGTACTGACTTGGATTAAATATATTGTCTTTTGTGTTTCTGTGCTGCAGTCAGCAATAACTAATCTGTCTAGAATAGGTTTAAACCTGACGGCGAGATACAGTGGACACGCTCTTCATCGAGCCCTCATGTCTCCTCCCTCTCTTCAGGCGGTCTGTTCATCAGAAACACTGATCAGGAGTACACCGCCTTTCGCTTGGCAATCTTCCTGCACAACACCAGCCCGAACGCCTCGGAAGCCCCGTTCAACCTGGTGCCTCACGTGGACAACATAGAGACGGCCAACAGCTTCGCCGTCACCAACGCCTGTAAGTTCGTCACATGGCTCCAGATTTTGCATTTTTGGGGGGGTTTCTCTGGAAAATGGCAACAAGTGAACAACAGTATGGTATTAGGTATATTGTAAATAGTGTTTAATGATGTTTTATTTCAACTGGAGTTTTAAGTTCCCAGTCCTCCTGGAACTGTACTCACCAAGTTAAAGCAGTAGGTTCACAGCATTTTTAGAAGTGTTACTTTTCATTGCCGTGACCTGTTTATGTGGGTAGAAATGCATGTTTTACGTTAATAACAAGGGTAATTAAATGCTCAGAAAACAAAGTGAATGGTGAAATAGATAAAAACAGTTTTCAGACCAGCTTCGGAGTTCGAATTTAAGTATAGCACAGTTGGGTACACACAGATTTCATCTGAAGTAAGAGGGTATTTATTTATATTTTAGCTGGACTTAGCTTTTGTTTTACATGGTGAGTACTGTGCTATCTTTATGGATAGAGATATAGTGCAATATAGTGAAATTATCCTTTTAAAGATGGGTATTTACTTGATAAACCCTCTGTGTTTGCTTGTGCTGGTAGAGGTTCTATAAATAGTAATGAGGTTAAATTATAGTAATATAAAGAGTGTCATCCCCAAAATGACACATTTTTGGGTTGCGTGTGTCTCTCCAAACAGCTCAGTGCGTGCGTGTGAGGATGTGGCAGCACAGCTGTCTGTGAGTGTCTGCTGGTTCACATCTGATCTAAGCAAAGCCACACATGCCAAAGGGGACAGAAGCTTTACACACAAACAACAATCACTCACACACTCCCATGGTTAGATCTCCTAACAGTAGTAGGCAGTGATTTTTAGTGATGATCCCTGGGGAAGCATCTTCTTTTTTCCCTTTTTCTCACTCTCTCCTCAGCCCGAGTGTGTGTGTGTGTGTGTGTGTCTGCAGGGATGGTGGGGGTTCCCGCAAAGACCATAAAACACTTCAGCCTGACGTCTCCTACTATCCATGGTGTGATCTGGTGTTAAAAAAAATCAATGACTAAATTAAGCAGACAATGAAGTGCTTTTATGTTTGTTTTGGTAATGGAGGGGGTGAATCGTACACGTCTGTGTGTGAGTGTGATGACCAGAGAAGGCTCAGAAATTCTGTGATCAGATAAAGAGAGTTAAATGTTTTGAAACACCCTGAGGTATTTTGTCTTACATTTTAATTTTGCATAATAATTTCAAGCTCCCGTTTCCTCTAAGCTTCTAAATTCCACGGATTTTAATTTTCACATTTGGGTGAAAATTAGTTAAAAGTGGTCTCTGTTTTCGATATACGCACTGATACATAGTCTGTTCTCACTAAATATCATTTACAAAACCGTCAGAGGCACAGGTTTCTGAGACAATTATGGATGTTTTTGTTTTTTTGCAATGGGATTAGATAACATTATGACAAAATAGCAGTAATACAATGTACTTTTAGAAGTGGGGATGGACAGATTGACAGATGAGGTCAGGCAGGAGTGTCTGCACTATGATGTTCACAGATGACATCTGCAGTGAGAGTAGGGAGCAGTCTGGAGCATGCTCTGGAATAAAAAGGAATGAAAGTCAGTAGAAGTGAGACAGAATACATGTGTGTGAATGAGAGGGAGACCTATGTGAAGATGCATGCATAATGATGGTGTATTAGTTAAAAATCCGGTGTCAACAATCCAAAGCAATGGACAGTGATCCATTGCTTCTTCACATCAGAGGTGAAGAAGAGAGTGCAGGCAGTGTGGAGCGGGTGGAGACAAGTATCTGGGGTCATTTGTGACAGAAGGATAGCAGCAGGAGTGAAAGTGAAGGTTTACAAGATGGTAATGAGAGCTGCTGTGATGTGTGGTTTGGAGATGGTGACGTTGACAAAAAGGCAGGAGGCTGTGCTAGAGATGTTCAGATTTTCACTGGGACGAGATTAGAAATGAGTACATCAGAGGGACAGCTCAGGTTGAATGGTCTGGAGACAAAGTAAAGAGGTGGGATTGAAGGTATGTTGGGGGAAAAGAGGAAGACCACAAAGAAGATTCGTGGATGTAGTGAAGGAGGACATGCAGAGGGTTGGTGCAACAGAAGAGGATGCTAAGGATGAGTGAGATGGAGTTGGATAATCTCCTGCTGTGAAAGAAGAAACAGTAGAAGTAGAATTGGACTGTACTAAAGCAAAAAAAAGTGTAGACATTTTGCTACATGGTATTATTTTAGCTCACTGGGTTGCGGCGGTAACCATAAGCCACAGGGCTAAGTGCTCAGGTTTGAGTCGGACCAGATGTTCTTTGCTGTGCATCTTCCTCCACGATCAATCCCCCTCTTCTCTGTGTGGCATCTAATTAAAGTGGAAACCCCCTAATAATAACAACAACAATAGTAATGTATTAAAAAGGAATCTTGACAGACTCGTATTAGTGCTAAACATTAAGCCACTCTTAATTTTATGCCTGAGAAAAGACAATATTTACCCAGAGTGACATTTCGAATTTTTATGTATTATATAATTTGCCAGTAGAGGGACTGAGAGAGGACGCACATTAACTGTAAAATGCAAACTTTATACAAGACAACTGTTAACTGTTTTCAACAGCACAGACATCAATAAACCAAATAAAGATAAACTACTTGTAACACTCTTAATTGCACGTCTATAAAATAACACTCCTGAACAGCATCCTGGGTGGTGCAAGAAATAATTTTAATAATATTGCTGTGTTATACTGTAAAAGTGCCAGAATCTTAAATAGAATTCCAGCCTGACCCCATGAAAGCTGGTCTTTAACCTGCTGGTTCCCTTGTACAAAGTACAAAGCGCTTCCAACAGTTAGAAGACAAACAAGGTGAGTTACCTGCACCTGCTGTGCGTGACATGTGCAAAGGTGATCTTCATACAATGTCCTGAGAACCTGAAAACATCTGTAGGTTTATCTGTTCTGTACTTCGCTCGTCCTGCTCCACAAATAAACGAGAAGCTCTGCTTTCCTTCTGTAACAGTATATTTTTCAGCTCTCTGTGGAGGATCACTGAAGCCATGCTGACAGAAGCATTAAGCTCAAATACGTTTAAAACTAAAACCAATGCATCCACAAGATTTTGCCTATTAATGAGCTGAAATTACAGAAGATGAAGCTGTATTGATCTCTGTGGGGAAATGAGCTATGCGAGCAGCAGACAGAATACTGCAAGTGAAAATGAAGAGAAGTAGGCACAAGAACTGAATAAGCAAAATAAGCGAATGGAGGTTTGCAGCAGACAATACTGTAATATTTTAAAGCAGTTTGTAGGGATACATAAATACTTTAATAATGTTGTGGGTTTGGTTTAAAAATACTTTAAAAATACTTAAATATATACACTGTTTAAGTTCAGGATATAAAGTGAGTAATTTTATGAAATAATACATTAAATAAGTGAAGGAACCTTGTGGATGTGTGAAAAATGTCAGTATTTGGACAAAAGAAGCTGCTCTGAGATAAAAGAGACCAATATTTGTAGAATGTGACATCTTCATTTTAGAAATTCATCCACAGTTTCTTGTATTATTTTACACCATCTTTTGTATCCACTCAGTCAATGACTGCAGTGTGAAGAGAAGCATCTCTTTGAATGAGAATGCAGGAAGAGAAGATTCTTCGACGTATAAAAAAAGGCACGGACGGGAGTAAAGTGTATGGAACTATGGGGTTTTCACCTTCACTTTAATGGCTGCACAGTCACAGGAAGTCGGTCTGCAGTCCATTGATTGGCCAAGCCGAATCAGAGCAGAATTACATGAACCAATCAATGGCTCTGATAGCTCAGGGGCAGCGGGGAATCTGAGATCGAACCACATTGCCAGTTTTCACCTCCCGTTTTACATTTCTCAGTGTCTTTATTCCGTTTTTCTTCTCGGCCCCCTTTTTTTTCTCCATTACCAAAGGCCCCGAGATAATGGTTATGAATAGGCAGTGTGACCATGTGGCGTTTAAGGGCATAGCGTACGTTTGGGAAGAGGAGATGAGAGACTGAGCTAATTTGTGAAGAGAGATTAGTCCATTCAGTGGCTCGCTGTGCTGCTGTCAGGAAGGCTGATGGGGATAATTGGTGGGAAGCCGAGGACAAATGTTGTTGTATGTTCCCATTGTCATTGATGATCATTCGGTAGACCCAGACGCTCTGATAAATTCTCCTGCATTTGTTTGATTTACAGTTTAACCTCCTTATTATTCACAGTGGGGTTACTAGTGTTAGTGACAGCCACTAAAAATATATCTTTTAATCATTTATACAGCAAAAAAAACGGTAATGTATCAATATCAAGTTAATTGCATCACTGCCGTATAATTATCTTTAACAAATGAAACAAATGGTCAAGACATTTGTTAGACTCTGTGTTGTGGCAGTGGTATCCACAGTCTCCAGCAGCATGAGGATTTATTTGCAGAGCTCAACTCTGTGGAGGAAAGCTGGACCTCTGCCAGCAAATGAGCCTTTGTAGATTACTTGTCAAATACATTCCAGGAAATTTACTAATACGTTTCTTCATGAAACAATAACTAGCTCCTTACACATACACTCACTGGCCACATTGCTCAGATGTTTTGGTCCATATTGACTTTCTAGCTTCACACAGTTGCTTCAGATTTGTCAGCTGCACATCCATAATGCAACTCATCCCAAAGGTGCTCTGTTAGACTGAGATCTGATGACTGTGGAATCCATTTGAGTTCAGTGAATCCATTGTAATGTTCAAGAATTGGGTTGGTTTTAGATTTGTGACATAGCTGCTTCCGGCAGGATACACTATCAGATGATGTCATGAAGGGATGGGCGTGGTCAACAACAATGTTCTGTAGTAGGCTGTGGTGTTTAAACGATGCTCAACTGACACCAAGGTGCCCAACGTGTTCCAAGACAATATCCTCCACCACAACGACCAACCTAAAACACTGCTTTCATGTTGTTTCCACAAAAATTCTGATCCTACTATCTGAGTGTTGTAACAGAAACCAAGACTCATCACACTCAGTGTTGGTCAAGTTGCTTGAAAACAGCAAAAGTTACTAATAGTTACTAATTACTGATTACTTCTCAGTAATCCTGTTACTTTACTGATTACTTTCCAAAGTAATTAGTTACTTTATTACTTTTTAAAAACACGATACACAACCTGAATAATAAAGCAATAGACCTTTCAGCCCAATTCTATTTTTTCTGCATAATCAATCATATAAAATGTAATCAAATGAAAAAAGTCTCTTTTTAAAACTTGTTTTAAACGTTTAACTTTATGAACATTGCATTAAGCGAAAATTTAATTATATCCAACAGTCTTTGACTTGAATAAGTGTGTTTAACATTTAAACCTATTTTCTGTATATTCCAGTATATAGAATAAAACAATTTTTGGTGTTTACACTTACTCTTTCAAATAGATGCAAGTAAAACACAGCAAAAAATAAATAAAATCAAAGATTCAGCGGCACTAAGTCCTGTCGCTCTTTAATCTATTTTTACCTGTTTAGCAGGAGTGGAGCAGGTGGAGGTTTGCCCGATGCTGCAGCGGCCATGTCAGTGGGAGGATCCGGGGGTTTCTCTGTGAATTTTACATTTCCCGTGGCAGCGTGCTGGGTGCTTGCTCAGATTTGAAGTTTAAGTTTTCGCTTTAGAAAGACGTTTTCTTCCCACGGAGAGTGTACAGAAGACGCTAATGTTTTTGTCACTTTTTACAGAATCAAACTCAAAGTGATGTCAGTGCTTCCACGCTTTAAACGCTGCATGGTCGTATTCTCTCCCACACTCCATATTATCCATTGTTAATCTGCACACATCTGTTGCTGCCACAGATGTTGCACACTTGTACGTCATTGTCATGAGACACTCTCACAAGCAAAAACACAGTGTACCTACAGGAGAGTAACAGTAATATATTTTTTTGCAACAGAAATCCCTTACTTTAATTGTTACTTGAAAAAGTAATCAGATTACAGTAATACGTTACTTGTAACACTTTACTGCCCATCTCTGATCAGACCATTCTCTTATTGTCCAGTTTTGAGCCCGTATGAATTATAGCCTCAGTTTCTTGTTCTTAGCTGAAAAGACTGGAAGCCATTGTGGTCTTCTGCTGCTGTAACCCATCTGCTTCAAGGTTTGACACTTTTCTATGAAGGGCATCTTTTCTATGGTAATCTGTACAAACACTGAAAAAATATCTCTGTCTATCTATCTATAAAAAAAACTATAGCGACCTTTCTGGATGGGCCTGAGCCTCAATGAGCTGCCTATAACCTGGTGTGTTTTTGGTAAACCACCTTTAAGTGTGAAAAATCCTGTTGTTAAATGTGTGGGAAGGATGGAAGTACAATGCCATTTAAAAAAAAAAAAAAAAAAAAAAAAAAAGAAGTACAATGCCAAAGCAACAGACTGCCTGATTTATTATAAAGCACTGAGCCAGCATGATCATTTCATGGCTCCCTGCCTTGCTGTCACAGTGCCACCCCTGGTCATGTGTTAAAGTTCAGGACAGTCAGTTGCTCCGTTAGTGTCCCGAGTCCTTGAACCTGAATGGCGTCTAAGCCATTTGTCCCTCTCACATTGAAAGTCAGTAAGAACGTCCAGGTGTTTCTGACAGCAGTCTCTGCACATCATTACTGAGAATAGGTAGAAAACAAAGGCAATGTGACAAATGCAGTTCTTAAGAGGTCGGGATAGTCCATCTGCTTCCAGCACAACAGAGTAGGTTAGAGAAATACGTCATCGAGGAGATTTAGCATCAGAAGTGCTTTGCAGGATTATTTATTAAGCACAGATTTTCCAAAAGGAAGGGCAATGAAATGAGGAACTTGAAAGCAAAAGTCTTTTTTGTTGCTGACAAGCTGAGACTGCACTGGAAGAACACCCGGGATTTTATGTAAGGTGACAGTTCAGGTTTGGAATCTTTTATGATTTATTAATATCACAAATTCACTAAAAGCATCCAGTAAGGAATCTCACAGTTTAAGCTGAGCCAATTATTTATGTTACACAGACTGTACACAAAGATGAACATATTGTGTCAGCCCCAAATCTGCATTCTTTCTTATGGTCAGCAGGGGGCTCTGTGTTTCAAAAATACGCCTATAAAAAAGTCAAGAGGAAATTACCCCTCAGCTAGCTTTCTCTGTGACCTCAGTAAAGACTTTGCTGATGGGTTAATGAACTGATAGACAATCCCCTGGCAACCAAAGCAGTTTCGCAAAAAAAACCCCACTAACAGCTGGCCGCAGAATATACATTTTTGCCTAACGAGGACAGTTTATCAGAGCCTTGATACAGTAACTGTGGCAATGTTTACAATAGCTTGAAAGAAAGCGGTTTGTGTCCTGCTGGGTGCTTTGTGTTTTGCATTTAGTTTCATTATATTTCCATTAACTGTTTAGTTTTGGTCACACTGCCTTTTCAACTGTTAATACACCTCTTCACAATACAGAAGTCAATGTAATGCCAAGGAGTTCTGACTGAGTATTTGGAGTGAGACGGGAGATATTAGGAATTTCTGTGCTTTGTCAGATTGGATCTACAGTACTTTGAGTAGTTTATAGATTTTAAAATATTTAAATTTGTGAGTATAATATTATTAGAAAAAGATTTAAATGCTCGGGCCCTGTTGGAAATTGCTTCATTGAATTAGCAAAATATTGCATAAGTGGCTGTGTGTCTTACTTTAGTGTGTTTTAGTTTAAAACATGAACCTACCAACACTCATATGTATTCCTTTACTAACTTCGCGTGCAGATTGTTGGATAGAAGAGTTGGGTGAACTGAGGGGAAAAGGTGAGATTTTTTTTATGTAGTAGACAGCAGAGTGATTGGGTTTGGATGGAAAAAGGATATTGAATAAATTAACCCTCCAGCAGTGGAGGGCACTATGTAATTGAGGTGCCCAGTTAGAGTGAAAGTGAGTATTAGATCCCTACGTGTGCATTATCAGCTTCAAATTAAATCTAGATTTGGACAGACTCTCACAAGTTCATGTAGAAAATAAAATGAATCAATATGCCTCTGAGCAGCTGCGGAGTCTTCAGCGGTGTGTGCTACCTTTTCATCTGCACTTCATTCGTGCGGCCGATCTTTGTTATGCGTTCCGTGGTAACCTCTTAACCATCAAGCAAGACAAAGGCTTTCAAAGGTGTGTGTGTGGGCGGAAGGGGTTAATATGACCTCCTACATGCTGCCCCAGCCTTTGCCTTCATTGAAACAGTGACATCCTAATCTGCATCGAGTCATTTGTATTCAGCATGGTGCTCTGAGTCACTCCAGATCCAGATAGCAAGCAACCTCTTCCTCATATGCGCTCAAGCTGCGCAGTAGAACCTACATTTTCTCTGCTGCTAACACCTGAACACTTGCTTTCCTTGGCTGTCTTTAAGCATGAAAAAGCTGTCCCATTTGTGTTTTAGGCATGCCTGTACACAATCTGAGTGTGCAGCATGTTAGTCCTATTTAAGTCCGTTATCTCTCCGTCCATGGGCTCTGTTCAGAGGGGCTCTTCTGCACTGTGGTGCTGCCCTTTAAATGGCTGCCTGTGCCCCTCATTTGTCTGAGGATACTTCCGCATGGGTGAAAATATACAGACCTTTCAGCGGTGAACGCTTGTGTGTATGTGTGTGTATTATGGCTGGTGGAGAAAGAAAGGATGTAGAGGAAAAGGGGGGAGGGAGGCTGCTAATGAGAGATTAATGTGGTGAAGTAGGGAGGAAGATGGAGGTTGAAGAGATGAGATGTAGGGGGGTTAAGAAAAGGAGGAGGTGATAGTGAGGAGGGATTTTCACAAGAACTCTGCTTCTGTAGATCAGAAAGTGAGCAATTTTCATGTCTTTATAAAGTAAAATGACTTCATTGAGCTGTGTTAACATTTAATGTTAGCCTTGTGTTGCTAAATTTAGCCGATCGGCATTATGATGAAAAGTTCCCCCCCTGCACTCTCCGTTCTTGTTGGTGGCAATTTGCAAGGACAACCGATGGAAGAGTTGAGTGAAGGACTTGTTAAATAAACAAATAGGTTATAAATTATCAGCGTGAAACAATAGCTTAGACCTAGAGCTTGAATTATGCTTCGGGGGAAACTTACACCACAACCTATGATTTTAATCCTCTTAACCTCTTAACCCTACGATGCCACCTTCCTTTCAACCTGACCTGTACCTCCTGAAAATGTAACTACACATTGGGTCGATACACCCTGCAAAGACTCTGGCATGGAGGCTTACGGCGTGGGGTTAAGACAGGTTTCTGGCTATGTCGTAAGTTACAACATAGATTTCCTACGGAAGCATAATTCAGGCATTAGTCACAGAGACCAGTCCCCGCTGCCAACCTGTGGCCACCAGGGAAAAATATATATTGCCTGTTGCAAAGAGGATTCTTTGGTTGCTCTCATGTTGCTTCAGTCCTCTGTAGTTTGCGTTGAAGACACTGATTTGTCTGCAAACACTTGTAAACTACTTGTTGAATACACATTTTTCCTAGAGACCAGTGGTTACTTAGGAGTCGCTGACTGGTCTGAGCTTCAAGAGCTACTCCTCATAGGCTTTCAAGGGGTAAAGAGTTAGTATTTGAATTCAGGTGCTTTCAGTCCCATTGTCACACTACTACCCTTGCAAACATTTGTGAACGAATGGGTCTTTCTAAAGCACCAAGTGTATTCAAGTGCTGTAATCCCATAGTTGTAACACGCCAGTTCATGAAAGTTTTGCCATCCTTGATATTTCACGATCAACTTTAAGTGATGTTATTGCAGGCTGGCAGTGATTATAATAATAATAATGGATTGCATTTATATAGCGCTTTTCGAGACCCTCAAAGCGCTTTACAATGCCACTATTCATTCACTCTCACATTCACACACTGGTGGAGGCAGCTACAGTTGTAGCCACAGCTGCCCTGGGGCAGACTGACAGAAGCGAGGCTGCCATATCGCGCCATCGGCCCCTCTGGCCATCACCAGTAGGCGGTAGGTGAAGTGTCTTGCCCAAGGACACAACGACCAAGACTGTCTGAGCCGGGGCTCAAACCAGCAACCTTCCGATTACAAGACGAACTGCCAACTCTTGAGCCACGATCGCCCCAATTATATTACTATAACTATAACTATATATTATATTTATAGTTATAGAGCAGGGTCACCAAGTGCTGGCATTAACATCAGCACACCATCTGTGCACCGGGAGCTTCATGAGGTGTAATGTGTAGGTTGGCCTGCACAGTAATCCAGTAATTTGTTGGGAAACGTTTTTGATTGACGAAGTGTGTTTATGTGGCTGCACATTCAATGTGTGTGTTCTTTCTTTAATACAAGTCACTCCTGATTGGGTTATACTTCTGACATGCCTACCAAACAGGAACTGATACACCTTAAAGCCCAGAAACCACAGCATAGCACTGCACAGTTTTCAATGGAACTACATTTGCTAGTCGGTGGGAATCTCGATAAATGTCTGTAGAGGACTCTTCTTAATTTCATTGTACATGTACAATGACAATACAGGGCTATTCTATTCTATTCTATTCTATTCTATTCTATTCTATTCTATCCTATTCTATTCTATTCTACTGTAGCAAAACAATACAAAAAGGAAGAATTAAAGTTAATTATTTACCTAGTTGGATTCTCAAAGAGACATATCATTAAATAAGTTAATTAAAATCAAAAATGTTAACACAGCCGGTGATATTCATCCAGGTACCCAACCCAAGATTGCAACTGGAGAAACTGCACAACCTGTGTAACCCCATCAACCCGTCAACATACTGCAATTTACATTTTGCAAAAGCTTTTTTAAGACACAACAACTTTGTTTAATGCTATGGGCGCATGTGAATGAATTTCATACAGCAGCTGATTTAATCACGTGAAATTGTTAATCTCTCTAGATGAACACACGAATGCAGACAAACACAATCAACATTCTTGCTTACCTAGTTAAGATAATACAGTGATTACATCAAAACCCTGGTGTCTTTAAATGAAACCAGCTTAAAGTGCCAACTTTTATTCACACAGTTTAAAATGTAATTTCTCTGCAGGTTTCTCCTCATTCAGTTTTGTTCTGCCCCCATCTTATTTACTCCACCTCCCCGCACCCTCCCTCCAAATCTGTGTGCTAGTTATATAAGCGCCCCCCTGAGGTGTGTTTTTGAGTCTGTGCGCTCGTTTGTTAGCCGAGGTCGCACAGGTTGAGTTAGAACTCTGAGGAGACAACGTGCACTGAACAACAGTTAACGGTTAATGTGATCCTTCAGATGCTGTTTGATTCATGAAATCGATAGTTGGCCTGAAGTGTTTTAAACATTGAGGAAAGAAACCGCAGAGCGAGCATAAACGGGCCAACTGGGGAAAAGGAAAGAACTGTTTTTAGGGTTTCCACAAAACAAAAAGATTTCACAAATGTGTCTTTACAGGCAAATTAGCATTGGTACAAAGGTCTAAAATGAGTTTTCAGACACTTAAAATGTTGAAGCTTGTAACAGCTCATATTTCATGCATTCAACAACCTGAGTTGAGTCATGGGGTGTGTGATTATGCAGGACAAGCAGAATTTTATAAAACTTGGAGGAGCAAAGGAAACAAAATCCATGAAATTGTACTGCTAATCTGAACTGAATTCCTTTCTTTCAAAGTGCAAGGGCATTAGCCTTTACTACACTATTATCCTTCTAGCTTTTAAAATGTAATCATCTGAGTGCAAAAAGAAATGTGTTTCTTATTTTTCTTCATAAAGTTGGTCTGTAGACAGCTAAAGAAATCTTTATCAACTCTTCAAAATTGACCTATTACGCTTTCCCTTTATTTCTGCCATTTTATATTAGACTGATGTTAAATCACATCCAAAAATCTCTCGCCTCACCTCGTCTACTCCCTGAGCACACTTCTTAAGCACAAGCGCTCCCTCCTCCTCCCTCCCGTTCTCTGTTTTCATGCCTATTATCTTTCAGTCCCATCAGTCGCACAAACAGACATCACAGTCTATCTGAACCATCAAACAAGCACGCCCATCGTCAGGGTTTACTACATTTAGTGTGTAGACATATTGCACAGATATACTAGAGCAGACACATGAGACATTTCAGAAATGAAGAATGTAAACGCTAGCATCCCGGAAGGAGCTTCAGCTTGACACTGTACTTTTTGTGGCATTAGTTAGCAAATGAACGAATCCGGCATGATGTTGAACATTATCAGCCTTGGGAAGACCAAAAAGCACCCTTTTATTCTTGTTTTCTAGAAGATGTATGCTTTTACAGTGATGGACACTAATGTTAAACAAGGCCAAAGTTTCAAATAATGAGCTGCACAACAGTGTGCAAGTTATTCATGCAGACTGCTCTGAACATTTCCTCTATTTCTTATCCTTAAATATATCCTTAAATATGCTCATCTCAGGCACACCAAGCCCTGCCTCATGTGCTGTTCAAACTTTCAGCTTGAGAGGGGCTACCAATCAGAAGAATGTTAGCATAAAGGGGGAGGAGCATATGTGCAAGTAATCAGGTGTTACAGTTTCTACAATATTATATCCTCTCATATCCTAGGGATAAAAAAATTGTTATCAGACAGTGGCTGTGAGGCTCTGAGCAGACATTCAATTTTTTATGACAACGTCATATTATCATACATCAACAACATATTCACCCTTCAGGCAGATTTCAAAGAATTATAAAAGGTATGACTAGTTGTCTGTGGTGCCTTCAACTCTCTCTCTATTATCATAACTTAGGCCCAGTTAACTGTGAATCAAGCAAAGCTGCTCAAATACAGTCCAATAATAAAAATATAAAGATGAAAATGAAAATGAGCACAATAGGTCATCTTAAAAGCACCAAAAACATCTCGAAATGAAAATGAGGACGGCACTCCTCATTGTGGCTATATCTCATATTAGGTCATGTACTGACTAGGTCACACTGATGTTTGCTGCACACTGTGAAACTCTGTCTGTGCTGCTGTGTTTAAAACGTAAATGAAGGATCCACATTTTACAATTTGTGGCTTCTTTCCAGCAACATCGAAATCTGAAACAGCTTTGTGTTAAATTAAAATCGGCTTTATTGAGTAAACACATTCGCTCTTAATAGCTTTTAAGAAATTCGTTAAAGACTCCAGTCTGAAGAGGTTGGATGCGAGTTGTTGGTGAACGCATGCAAGCGAGAGCCAGTGATTCTGTTGCAAATAAAGAGATGAGAAAATGCTAAAGTTTGCTGCTTTTGAAGGTAATGACAACCTGTTTTATGATTTCGGAAAAAGCTGCTGATGCTGTGCCTTTTTTCTCAAGAGAACACCCCTAAGGTGAGCTCACATCAACTAATATAAGCAACAGTACTGATCATATCAGAACAAATACAGCTGTAGCCGCAAAAACCCCAGAGGGCAGAGAATTGAACAAAGGTGTATCTTACTGCTTATGATCTGAAGTTTTATTTTGATAGAGAAACATTTTATTATTCCCTCTTTAAAGGATTACTTCGTGTCACTTTAATGTTCACTTAGTTGTTATTTAGCTGTTATCGGAGGATAATGTCTATGAAAGAGGCTGAAGATAATAATTTGTGTCAGGCCCTCTGTGTTTGAAATGTGTCAGATGAATTGCTCTGCTATTTGCTCAGTGAAAAACAACTAAAGTGTGTCATCGGTTCGCATCGGACAGTGAAAACGTAGCTAATGCAATGCAGAGAGCTACCTGAGTTTAATTAGTTATGATGGCCTATATCATCTGATGGGCATTATTGAACATTTAGAAGCCATCGGGGGTTGTGAAGCAGCCTCACCACCTTCGTTCTCAATTAGAAAGCTATTTTGGGATGTGAGGATGCTCTGATGGATTTTCTCCAAATTAGGACAGGAAGTCATGCCAGTTGCTTTGTGTTAATCATTTCAAGATTTCGGCTCAAATCTTTTGCATCTTTGAGATCTCATTTGATTTTTAATGCATTGCAACAAGGAGAAGCAATGCCACAGTAAACACAAGTTGGTAAACTTTATCACACAAGTAACAAAAAGAGAAATGCACTAGGTTCACAAAGTCAACAAGCTTCTGTTTGTTCACCTTGGGAGGATAAAGTTTCTTTCATGGGTTAGCACTTAGGCTTCATATGCATTACATGTGCATGTAGAAAAAAAAGAAGTATCGGGAACAAAACAGCAGCACAAACAAACAATTTCTGTAGAGCTAGTAAAAATAATCCATTCTGTTATTTCTCTAACAGTTTAGTACAAAGCAATAGATGAACCGACCCACTAACGATGCTATCTTAGAAGCAGAACTAAAATATTACAAAAACTTTTCTACTTAATGAGCTACAGCTTTTTGTGAGCAGCCCATGTGAAAGCAGATAATCTGATTAGATTTAGAGCATTTGATACGTACGGTTACATATTAATAATGGAACAGTGATTACTGTAATACAACAAATTAACACCAGATTTTATGAAGCAAAGCATAAAAAAACGTGTTAATTGATGCAATGGAAAATGGATTTAATTAGTAACAGAGTAACTCAACAATTCATAGCAGAGAGCTCAATAGGTTCCTCACATAGCACAGATGACCCGGTTGGATATACTGCGTATATTTAAATTTGTTGATAATACACTTGTAATATTCCACAATGACTTTCTTTTAACAATAAGTGTGGCTTTTTAAAAAAATGAAATATTGATATTGTGTGGGGTATGGCATGGTGGTGCAGGGGTTAGCCAGGTTTATGAAACAGGTTTAATAATGGAAAATATCTGGCTCTTCATGTTAAAATTCCAGTCACTGCTAACCAGTCATCCTGGCCCTTCCTGACCAGTCGCTGTTTTTTGCTCTGCAGTCAGTCTCTCAGCCCATCATTAGACAGACCGCAGCATCTTGGACTCCAGCTGGCAACGGTAGACGTTTTCTGTTGTGGAGATCCACAATGCTGCACCGAGCCACTGAGGCTGCAGAGCCAAACAAGGACCATTATACTGTCTATCAGTACATATCTAACTGCTCTCCAAAGTGTTGGAGTTTGAGTCTGACTTCACGGAGGATGCTGATTGGTGCTCGGTCGTTAGCATTACAAAGCAGGACTACTTATATATGCAGAAGAGCGTTTTTTTATATGGAGCAATTTATTAATGCTTTTAAGAACATGTCCATGTAACTCCTTTTTTTTCCCACCTCCATGCATGCACATGCCTACACGTGTGTCGTAATCAATGCATCTGTCCACTTAAGAAAACAAACAAATAAAATTATTACAGAAAAAAATGTCAGAGCATAACCCCCTTTTAGTCTGCATACATTTAGCTCACGTAGGAAATCTTGTAATAAGTGCTTAAGATTATCGACTAATTAATGTCCTGTATGTCCTGTTTCCCTCCCCGCACAACCAGTTGTAGTACATGGCTGCCCTTCCTTGAGTCTGGTTCTGCTAGAGGTTTCTTCCTGTTTAAAGGATGTTTCTCCTTCCCACAGTCGCCATGTGCTTGCTCATAGGGGGTCGTATGATTGTTGTTGAGTTTTCTCTGTATTATATTGTACATAAAAAAAAATAAATAAAGAAAACAAACTGGAGGCCACCATCGTTGTGATTTGCTGCTATATAAATAAAATTGAAATCTTTCAATCTGTAGTTATCTCATAAAGGTGATGTACTCAGTTTCACAACAGTAGCAAAGATGGATTAACTGACCACACTGTAATAAACTCTGTGTAGTGCCGTTTAATTACATATTATGGAAGTTTTTTGGTCAGTATTACATTAATTCCACATATACTGTTGCTAAGGGAAGTTTTTTCTACCTTAAATAAAAGTCTGAGGTAAACGTTGAACAATTTAAACACTTGTCACAAAAGTGTAAAAAAGCACAGAAGAATAAATTCGCATAATACAGCTCAAAGGCCTCCGTGCAGAACTCGTTCAGTCCATGTCGACCTTCACAGAACCGTATCAGTCAAGTGCTAATATCAACATTGTTCATGCAACATTAACGCTAATGAAAGCCTAACGGATTGAAGTGAATTTCTTTGCGAGACAGAGACGCCCAGAATATTTTAAGAGAGCGACAGAGACAGAGAGGGGTGTGGGAGGGAAATAGCAGCAGGTCTGCTGTCAGATCGCAGTGAATAAGTCGTGTGATTTCACAGATGGGTTTTAACAGGAACACACTCTGGCCAGGGGAGTTGTTCTCACATGCCGGAGGATGCTGTTACAGCTCACACACACACAATTATACGTACTACACATTTTAAAAAATGACAGGAAGTAACTGCAGCACTTCAACTTGCCAGAGATTCCTTATGGTATGTAGATCATGCAGACGGAATATAAAGGATAAGGCATGTGTTTATAGTAAAAACCAGAGTGGTTCAAATAAACAGGAAAGAAAATCATGGCTCTGGAATCAAACATCAACCTAACAGGATCTGAGGCTTTCACCACACAATGAATCATCATTCGCACAATGATATCATTTATATTTTTGGTCATTTTTACTTTTTTTTTTAAAATAATAATAATAATAATAAAAAACAATGACCCAAAGTAAATAAATAGAAATAAATCAGTGAGAACCCCAAAAACCAAAGAAGCTACAATATAGACATGTAATTAGCTCTGATGAGTAATGTTGTAATAAGTTTATAAGATTACAGAAATCTTTCAGTCTGTTTGGGCGACATAAAGGGATAAAATCTCATAAAAGTAAAATCAATGAGAACCAAAAAGGTGCTGTAAGTATAGCCCATTTTTTTGGCTTCTATATTTGAAAGTATGTGAGATGTCGCTATGGAGGGTACTGAGTTGGTCATGATTAATGAAAGTAAATATTGTTTGTAAACTGAATTTTTTTCATTTGCGTTTCTATAAAGACAATTTTTTTTAATGAAATTGCTTATATGGTGTGTGTTTACTTCAACCACTTAAGCTCTTTTCTAAATTGTGCTTCTTTAGTCATAATTCATAGTTTAGTCAAACCACATTTTTATTGATATACACAATCAAGACAGTCAAATCTTGTCACTAAGGATATGGGGAGGTCGTCAAATGTCATTTTAATTGGGAAGAGAGTTAAGGCCGAGACAGAGAGTGTGTGTGTGTGTGTATGTGTATGTGTGTATGT
>NW_024582378.1:2500870-2509069 GCF_018398535.1 Haplochromis burtoni
TATATATATATATGCTATGATCATTATACTGTAGTAAGATGTGATATGTGAGTATGGAGGCTTTTGAGTTTGTCATGAGTAATTAAAGTACAGGAATGTAATTAGCTTTTCATCGAGTAATCTGTAAAGTGTAATCGATTAGCAACTTTCCTAGCAACGACTGATATTATCCTGCAGCTAAATCCTGGGGTACAGCAGCAGTTCATATGATTTGACAATCTTCATTAACAGAGTTGAATGGATTCACAGCCTCTGTTCTGCTGTGGACACAGCAACGAGAAATTAATAACATGTCCAGTAGTTAAATGAGTGGGCGTGTCCAAACAATTAGCAGGGCTGGTTTAATGGTTATTAGATGTCCGGTGTGAATAGAGGTGGAGAAACCGATCAAGGACGCTGCTCATTAGCTGCTGTTTTCATTAGTTGGAGGTCAAACACGTGCACATGTGTTATATTGAAGTCAGATCAAACTTTAAAATAAATGTGCTGTCTGTTCATTTGTGTTCTGCTTTTCTTGGTTGTGTTGAACAGCTGCAGTAAGTCAACATGTTTCCATAGCGGTGTTAAATTATTCTACTCAAATATTTGCACCTTTGCAGTCAGCTGTCACACATTCCTATCGAGCTTGTAGCTCTCTGTTCACACATTCACTTTACTGCCGGTCAGTGTTTGTATATAATCACTGCAAAGGGAGAGTGACACTCAGATTCTTCCTTTTTGAACGTAACCCTGCTGAAAAAGCAGACACTGCTCCTCAGAAATGAATGTGGTTCATTTCAATTAATCAGCTGTTTTCATAATAAGATAATTAAACATGCCCATCTGGATTTCGTGAAATAAGCTAAGGATGTTTATTTTTATTTCAACATTCTCTTTTTGTTATTAAAATGTAACTAAAAGTCATTTTACACACACACACACACACACACACACACACACACACACACACACACACACACACACACACACACACACACATATATATACATATGCATATCTATGAATATGTATGTGTGTGTGTGTGCATGTGTGAAAGGAGATATTTTTTACCGTTTACAAGTAGTGAGAAATAAACACAACGAGTCTCCCATCTTGCAGATTAACTGTAGCTCTGTCATCTTGAACTGCAGCTGACTCTCGTAGTCTTTCTTCTCTTCTGCATGCTTGGCAAGCTTGGTGTAGTTGCACTGTTGCCCTTCCAGCTTGCAGTGATAGTCCTGTTGTGAAATGCAGTCGGTGGAGGTTCTTTTTGGGGAAGAACCACAATGATATCAGGGACTTCCACTGTGTAGGGCGTGAAGGGCTGGGGCTAGATTGAGTCTCTCCATCTCTGATGGTTAAACAATAAATAAATGAAATTAAACTAAAATAACTCATCATCTGTACTTAGATGACTGTGTACCTTAGCAGTCTCCACTTATTTCATAATGTGAGAGTAGTAAACTGATGCCATTTTAAAACTTCAGTTTGATGTCTTTTTTTTAGCTAAACATTACCATATTTGGATGAGAAAGTGAGGTAACACTGTCAAGCTTGGTTTGGAAGCTGAATTCATAAATTGTACAGAAAAACTCAATACTACCCAGAGAGGGAGCTTGGCAGAGGGTTTTTGCTCTTGGAGTGCTTCTTTTTAGTGAGATCATTTTAATAAAAAAGCTCCATAAAAGACCAATACCTTAAACACAATGGAGAGGTCTAGTTTTGCACTACAGTAAACTGTGTTGAGTCATTCGAGGTCATGGCACCCCTAATTCAGTGTCCATGGATCAATTAGACAAAAACCTCCTGTTCTGTTCAGATGTTACAACAGGGGGAAACTATCCATAGAAACCCAGACCAGGCCCACAACATGGTTTTTATCCTGTCATGGTGAAGTGTGTGGACTGACTGACTCACTTTGGGATCCAGACTCAAGTGGCCACCAAAGGAACTGCAGTTTTAAGATTTCTATCTTGGCTCCATTTTAACCCCAAGAGACTGCTGCTTCATTTTAACCAGTTCATTCGACTCAGTCTGACATGAGTATAATCTACAGTCATGGTTTAACACTTTCCATGTTACTTCAGTTTGTTCTGATTCACCACTGACGTCTCCATAGGCAGACTTATTGTCAGTGATGAGACACTGGGTCTCGCCTCTGTAGTTACCTCATTCACACTCAATCTGTTTTTATCTGTCACTCTCACACTCAATACACAGAACACACATGCATGATGACCTTTCACCTTGTGTTAGTACTGCTCTGCCTAATGATGACGCTATTTTTAGAGCACATGATTAGCAGTTATCAATTGTCTGAGAGCTGTTCACCCTCTCTGGGTCACTGTGTTTGTGTTGTGCGAGAGAGTGACGTGTTGTGTGTCCTCGACAAAGCTGCTATTGGATGGCTTCACCATTTGAACTCTCTCCAGCAGGCTAGCAAAAAAGAGCCCCTGATTGCAACATGACCGGCCAATTACTGCCCTTTTATCACACCAGATACAGCCCCCCATTGGTCAGTGGTCAGAGGGGGGGAGTGGATGAGCTAATTAGGAGAAGCTGGACATTTTTACTGCTTTGTAAGGCAGCTCAATAATACTGCACAAAATCACTCGAATGACATGGTTGATGGGTGTGATCGAGTTCAGAATGGCCACAGTTCTGTTGGCGAGGGAAAAAAGGAAGGAAAGAGGGGGCTGCTTTTACCGAAAAAGTTGTTATGGATAAATAAGAAGTATATGTACTTCTACATAGATACTATGTGGTTGTAAAGACAGTACACAAGGAGCCAACAACCAAATCTGCACAACAGACTTAATGCCATAGTGGCATCACCTGTTGTTTTGTGAAGTGTCCTTTGAACATTTGGAGTCATTGTGTTTCGAAACTGGAAACAAAACGGAGAAGATTGCATGCTCATATGGTAGAAATGTGTCAATCACAACGTAGACATGATAAAACGTACCGTGTTTTACAAAATGTGCGACAATGACTCATAAAATGAACATGATGTATTATGACTCAGTCATATAGGAGTAAAAATAGGACCGCAACCTCCTTACAGCAGCAGCTCTGCACTGGCTTCACATTTCAGACACAAAGACCACATCCATCGTTTACATGGTGTACACTTTACAGATTTTTACAAATACAACTTGAATAAAAACATTGTTTGAAAACACATTAACTAAAGCACCTGTGTCTAATGTGTCTAGTGTCTGGCTTTGGGCGGGGTAAAATGGCATCAATGGGTGGAAAACATACGCTGGAACTTTAACAATAGCTGGTAAGTTTTTCTCTAAGCTATACCTGTGGTGAGAAAGTACTTAAACCATTATGTAGTGGATTCAAATGCAGGGGATGTCGAGGGTTGAGGAATGTCGGTGTTCCCGATTTAATACTAAAAAGCTAAATTCAGGCTTAAGTCATGTGATTAAATGTATTGACTTTTTCCATTACTAACCACTACAGGAGAGTCTGGCCCAACGTTTTACCAAACTAATTCAAAATGTAGCAGCACAGGTGGAAATATATTATATTATAGACCAGAGCCACAAACCCTGGTCTCCTTCTGTGCAGGGTGAGGAAGTCACGCTTCCTCAAACACACATTCGGTGAAGGAAATAATTACTATCATTTACGAGATAAAGTTTGTGAACCATATGTAATTATAAGCATTTCCAAACTGATTAATCAACAAATATGGTCTGATTTTCGTCTGTAGTCAAACCCAGAATTAACACACTAAACTCTTATAACTGTATACATTTTTTATTGAGGATATACAGTGGCTCTCAGGGCTAGAGAAAGTAAAGTAAGTGAAAATAAGTGAATTAATTATCAGATGTCTTGTTTTGAGCACCTTGGCGTTTAAAAAAATATTTTTGTCCTCCAGCTTCATGCCTCTTGGCTTGCACCAACCAGGCTGTCTAAAGGCGGCCAGATTTTGCCAGTAGCTGTCCTTTTTTTTTCCCAGATCCTTGAAAACTGGCCATTCCTCTGTGGAGGGTGTTTGCTTGCTTTTTTAATGCTCAACTGTAAGCTTTTACTCACTTTGTTCTATAAAATTATTGAAAACTATAAACTTTGTATGCTTTTCTTGTTTTAATCTGTCAAGTTGACTTTTTAAGCGTCATAACACATTTTTGAGTACTACATGGAGAAATTAGGCTGAAGAAAATGTCCCTTTAACTGTATAAGCATATATTATAGGGAACAGAATAAGGTGTGTATCTCTATCATTTGCAGCATTATCAGGATCTGTATAGAAAGCTGTGGGTTTTTTTCAGTTTACAGTTTACTGCCAGGATCCTACATTGATAAATTCCTGCAGCATTAATTAGATTTTCTTGCAGGCTTTTTTCTCACAACACATATGCTCGCATTCAGACGGCGGACATAAGGGCTTATTTTCGGAGACAGCTTGCACTGGATTTGGAGAGCGAGGAGGTTTGTTTATGCGATGCCCTTGACATTTCCTGGCTTCTCACATCAGCACGGTCAGAGAATCAAAACTCATATTATTGAACCGTTTTCCTAACAGCCTCCCACTACATTCAGTGGCCTGCTGCACCCTGGCCCTGATAATGAATTGTCCTTGAATCCTGACTCCTGACTTAAACCTCTTCTTCTCTTTTAAGAGCAAATCCGCTGACTTGCCCGCTCCGGTGGGAACAGACTTCTCGATGATGCACATTAATGGTCCAGAGAGAAAAGACATTCCCTTCAGATGCTGTATAAGTCGGACCAATGATATGTTTGGTTCTGTGGCAGAATCAAAGAAGGAGAAAGAAAGAGGAAGGTTAAAGGGAAGGGTGGAGGGAGGGAGTGAGAGACGAGGAAGGAGAAGGAGTGGGCGGAGAAAGCAAAAGCATGTTTGACTTCGATTTGTCATTATCAGAGATAAGAAGGAAAATGCAAATGACTGCAGATGGGAAAGAGGATCCTTTAAGAACCGAGTGGAGACAAATATTTTCTGCACTGAGGGTTTACATGACATGTGGGTCAGATGAGTTAAAAAAAAGACATTTACATGCGAAGATATCGGTTCCCTATAGTACTAAACTATATAATATTCCCAGCAGTTGCTGTTTGGATCTTCCTGTATTGTCAGCTGTCAGGAGGAACAAGGCGAGAAATAATTTTATTATGCAACAGAGTTCTTAAAATTTCAAGAAGCCTGTGTCAAACGATGCCACTGCAGTGTAGACGTATGAATTTGGATTTCTTTTATGAGCACTTTAACAGGCTGAGTCTCCCACTTTCAGAGTGAAGGTGGGTGGTAAATTGGAAAAAAAAAAAACTGAAATTCTTCTTCTTCTTTTTAAATGAGAAATAACCCGTCATTGCTAATATTATATATTCTTACATATATATGTGACAGCTGCAATTCACCAAGCATGCCAATACATCTTAAATAGCACAGACATACAGTAATAACTGTGGCTTTTGAAACAGTTTTTTGATTTGTACTTATTACAAAGACAAATTATTACCTCTCCCAATGCAGATATGTTTTTGGTAGTGTGTTCTTGTTATTCTGTCTGTAAACGCAACACTGACAAAACATCATAGGGGTGTAGAGTCTGCCAAGGCCTTCAAGGTCAACTTTATTGTACGAAAATTGACAAAAAGCCTATAACTTAGAAACTATGACTCTTACAAGTGTGGTTTTCGTTGTCAATATTGAAAGTACTGTATAAAAGCTGTATATGTATAAAGAATCTGACTGATTTGTCAAGGTCATTGAGCCCGTTGTCATTCTGACAGCGTAATATACCGACGTTTTGTCACGTCCCGAGGCGTCCCTCAGGAACGTGAAAGGTAACCTTCCGCGTTCCTATGATATGCGCCAGGTTGTGGATGGAATCCAATAGATTGATGCTACCGTTGGTAATACACGTTCCAGCCGTGTATTACAGCCCTAACTCTAACCTTAATCCTAACCCTAACCATTACCTTATCCCTAGCGTTAACCACCACCTTAATGGTGTTAGATAGTGTTTTCCAAAGGGATTAAAGTAAAATAAACGTACATGTGTAGATTGATTCCAAACGGTTCCCATGTTTCCTCGTTTTTCCGACCTCGTAATATAGGGACGTGTTGGGTGGCCGAAAGCGTAACATACGGAAGATTTGTCACCTAGCGTAAAATATTACACCTTGGTGAGTGAGAACATGTCGGGTCGTTAGATTGATCTGAAGATCAAAGTGATAATAATACTACATAGAGCTATTTAAAACTGTGTTTCTAACTGTTGTTGTTTGTACCGAGAGCCTCCGACCTCTTTTTCAAGGTCAAATAAGGTCATGGCTTGTCTTTGATCTTTGAAACTGTGTGGAAATTGTATCGCCTTTGTTTGTATTTGCAACATTAGTAACACGAGGATTCTGAACCTCACAATATAGTTTGCAACCAAATATTATTTCACATTTGACCTCTGACCTCACTTTTACATTTCACATCTGCATTTCTTTCAAGTTGAACATATGTTATATCTTTAAAGAAATAATTGTCAGGAGACTGAGTAAATAATATATACACTGTAGCATAATGTTATATAATGAGCTCAGGTTATTCACGGCCATTTATTTACAAATCAATACCTATTATGCATTACCCACTCCTACATAATGTTTGTGTAATCAAAGTACATCTGTCATGCTAGCCTTATCTATTTTTACTGCACTACAAACTACATTATAAGAACAAAAATCAAAATGAATATATAGAAAATATTATCCTATTCCCCTAAAAGTAAATACTGCCCAAAGATTTAGATGCCTTGGCAGAGGTTTGTGTCCACTTATGAATCACACAAAGCTACTCTATTAGAATCCAAGAATAAATATATGGAGCTGGAAATGTTTAAAGTTATGTAGTGTCATATTTAGTCTATAATATTTGCTAAATCTGGCATTTTGTGCAATTTATTTGGAGGAAAACAAATCACACTGATGATGTATACGTCTCAGGTGTCAAATATGATAGACTTTCCATTACAGGGTTATCCAATTCAAGGTCATTAAGGGTTGGAATCTATCCTAGCTGGCACAGAGTGCACCCCAGGCACGCTGAGAGTCCATCACAGGCCAAATACACTAAATATACTAAATATAATTAAAAAGATAAATCTCACATTTGTCATTGTCAGTGAATTTTAATTCTCATTAGTTTGTGCATCACATCCAACCAGTGAGAAGAAAACTTTTAACTTTTTGTGCACCACATGTTACAGTAACGTGTAAATTATGAGCAGGAAGAGCTAATATGTCACTGATATTCTGTTTCTGGGAAAATAAAAACAATTAACTGCAGGTATGAAATGTGGTTCCTGTACTGGGCAGGTATCATCTAGCCTGACACACCAGATGGTTTGTTAAAAAGAATGACATGAGAATTCATCCATGAAAACTGATTGGAAAAGGGCAGACAAGAGATTGGATGAACCATCTGTATCTTTCACAGTCTATCATGTGCCAGTCTGGGAACCTGCCAGCCGCTGTACAAGTTAAGTCACTTGATAAGTGAGCCAATCTCTCCAGTTTCAAACGCCAATTTTAAAAACCTAATTTGTAGTCAAACGACATCACTTCCTTGCTTGCATTTCAATGTGTTCCTCTCACATGCAGAAACCAGAAAACCTGTTCTACCTAAAACCTTGAAGGGAAGTTTGTGTACAGATTAATGTCAGGATTCAATAAACATGTTGAGGTTTTCACATAAAATCACCTACGAAAGCCTCTTTCGGAGCAGTCATTGACGTTTCCAAACAAACAGATGTTCCATGGTGCCGTCCCACCAAAACAAGCCTGTAGATTCCAGTAGTTCCTGTTAAGATTACTTAACTAGATTAGCTCATGAAAATCCAGCTGGCACTCAAAGCAATTAAAAACTAAAAGAGAACAAAGCGGTAATAGAGGATGCAAATATAATATTTTGATGGCTAAATCTGTTCTGATTCTTTAATATGTGTTAGCATGTACTTTCCATTTTTCCACCTGTTCAGCTCTCAGATTTATTTATTTACTGGGTTTTTATGCGGCTGCTTATATTCATTGCCCAGCATGTTTACTCCTTCAGTACGTCATGAGCTTCACATTTTTTCCCTGAGTTCCTTTGCCCCATTTTTCTCTCTAACCACACACACACACACACACACACACACACACACACACACACACACACACACACACACACACACACACACACACACACAC
>NW_024582378.1:2509089-2679648 GCF_018398535.1 Haplochromis burtoni
CACACACACACACACACACACACACACACACACACACACACACACACACATCTACCCATCACCCATGTCACTCTATGAATCCAGACCTCCTCCCAGCATTATTTCTTGTCTCCATGGGGAGCTGAGGGTGGGGTAATGAGGCAGACGGGCCAGATGATGCTCCTCCATGTGAAGAAGATCCAAAGTTTCTTAAACCTGCATTACACAAGGACTCATATCTAACAGAAATGCATGAAAACACAAGATAAAAGCTGTGTAAAGATGTGTGAGATGTTCAGGTACACATCCACATATTTAAAGGGATGTTTTACATCTTTTTTGACAAGACTTCATAAAAGATGTTGGTTGTTTTACGACATATGACTTCCCCGTCTTCAGTAAATCCATTTTAAAAGCAACTAGATCACAAATACAGTGAACATGGTTGCAGTAATTTTTGCCATGCTGCTGTCTCCAACATTTGTTTTCCATAGTATGACTCTATCATGTAGCACAGTGTGTCCTCTACACTGTCCATATCTAAAATAGTTCATGTCTGTTAGAGTATGTCTGTGAAATATATCTACAACTAAATGCAGTAAACCCTGACGATGAGTGTCCTTGTTTGACGGTTCACATAGACAGTGACGGTGACTGATGGGACTAAAAGATAATAGGCACAAAAACAGAGCTAGGGTGGAGTGGGAGGGAGAGTTTGTGCTTAAGATGTGTGCTCGGGGATTAGACGAGATAGGGACGAGAGATTTTCTGATGAGATCTGACATCAGCCTAATATTAAATGTAAACACGCACACCTGCACACTCAGTCCGTCTTATTGACTTGGATACGGAGCACTGGGGATAGAGCTGTGTTGCTCCTGCTCAAACCTACAGACTCTGTCTTGGTCCAAATCCAATCCTGTGTCCTACTCTTTTCTTTCAGTTTGTGTTTACTCCAACCCCTCAAGAAAAATGATGAAACTTTAATGATCTCTACAGGGAAAATTGTTGTTGCAGTAGCAAAGAAAAAGCAGGACACAGTACAGTTTGTATGAATTAAACTAAAAAACAAAAGTAAACTTCTGGAGCTAATTCAATGCTTTTGCCAACCATCCTGACCGTCTTGCAACCGGGGTTGGTTGACTCAGGTACACAAACTGTCAGAAAAGCATTGAGCTAAGACAGTTTAGGTGCACAGCAAGTAAGTGAACAAAAGAGCTGAATAACTAAATAAACAGCAGCCAGCAGTTTAATTAATGACATCCACACTGACAGTGAGCTCGCCTGCCGACGCTCACAGCACTCTTTGTCTTAATTTCAGTGACATTTTGCAGATGCGTCCCAACTCCTGGTTGAAAATGGCACCTCTACCGAGGTCATTTGTTCGTGCTGGAGATGAAAAAATGCTATTCTGCAAAAAAAGAAGAAATATAAAACCCTGCATCCCTCTCAAATTATTGGACAGAGCTGCAGTGCAGTAGACAGGGAGTCCAGGGAGCCACCAAAGGAAAGCGTATTGTAATCTATGCGACATGAACATGCTTTATTGTTCTCACTAGCCGGGTTCGCCTCATTTGGTAGTGCCGTCAGGATGTCCTTCCGCCTCTGTCCTTTCATGAGATTAATTCTTTCAGACATTTATTGTTACTTCAAACAATATTGAGGGGCATGAGAATAAAACAAACTTTTATGAAGCTCCATTATGATCTCTTCCGTGCTCATTTTTATCCCTGCTGTGCAGCTCCGCTGTGAAGGGAAGCTGGGAGGTTTTCTCCAAACTACACAAAGCTTTGATCTCAATTTTCGGATACTTTAGCAAACTCACACTGCAGCCAATAAGAGAAGAACATCAAGTCAAATAGTTTTAAAGTAATACTTTTGACTTTGAGAAAAATTGGAAACAGCAGCGCTGAAACATTTTTTTATGAAACATTTCTATTGTTAAAAAGTGGGGCCTTCCTCTTGATCCACTTTCTCATAAATGTTGACATAGTCACTGAAGAAATGAGAGAACTGGAAAAATGTGCAAGGAAATCTTGTCACGTGAGCCTCTGATCACTGATTTTGAACTATCTGTGTCCAACTGTAGGAGGTCAGAAAGAGAAATTAGACTTAGCTAAACTGTAGTGACAAATGAACGCAGTGTGACGCCTCAGAGGGTCATAGCACAGCTGCAGATATATCACACATTAATTATTACTGTAGGTTAGTCCAGGTTCTCTGTTCTGACCTGGGCTCCTGCTCATCTGTATATCACTTTGTACTTTGTGTCTTTTATTGTGTACAATAAAGTCACACACAAGGTGAAGCAAGGCTTCCATTGAATCAGATGTCAACATTTTTCTGAATCACTGAATATTACTCTTTTTTTTTTTTTTTTTACTCATTTGGGCGATACATGGTGTTGCACTACAACATGGATTTGTTGGAAGACAGGCTGCATGCATGTGTTTTTGCTCAAGTCAAACTCTTTCAGTCAGGATGTAAATTTATCTTCATAAACAAAATGTAGAGGAACATAATAACTATGTTTGTCATTTATTGGAAAGACAACATTTATATTGATGCAATAAAGCCAACGAGACCAATAAGGCAGTCAATTTGGAGCAATTCGAGGTTGCACTTAACGTACAGGGCATAACCTTGCCTAAACTCTCCAATAGGTCAGCATGTAAAGGGGTTTGCAATGATAGTGCTAATGATATTATTTTAGTGTTTAGAAATGCTAGAAATATGTAAGAAATTCTTCTAGTAGTTGAGATGTTCCAATCTAAATCAGTGATAGTCAATCTGTGCACCAAATCTTGCAATCTAACAAGGAGGCGTCAAGATACTGAGACTTCAGCTGGCTTTAGATGTAATGTATTTACCATCTTGGTTTACCATTTCTTTTAATTATCTAATTTTTTACTGTGTTATTTTTTCTAAACAAGTGGTGTGTTGTAGTGCACAAGGCTGAACGCACTCGTGGTCTGCAAAAAGAGCACGGGAGTAGCAATCGAATGAAAAGATAAATCCTAGCGGTGATGGTGGTGATAACACTTGTTACCAGCCATAATGAGGTCAGAGTCACCACTGTCTGGCTCAGATGGAGATTTATACAGAAATGAAGAGGTCCAGCTGTCTTCCAAAGCTCATAGCCTGGCAATAAAGGCAGATCTGCTCGAGAAGCTGGGAGCTTAAAGGGTGACAGCCATGATAAAGAATTCCTGTGATGCTGATGCAGACTACAGCAAACATTGGGGGTAATTTCACATTGTGGAGAAAAGTGACTCTTTGGACCGTTAAATGAGGTACAATGACCATACTTGCACTCGGCACCTACTGTTTTGATGATTGGACAACTAATGCCTAACTCTGCTTTCACATTGTGAACCATTTAAGTAATGTGTCAATCTCGTCCGCCCAACTGTGGGTGGTAGGACATGCATGATTGCATCCATGTTGGAGTCTGCAGATACACAGGAGAATCACACACTTTTTATTGCTTTGGTATTTCTCTTCATGGGAGTTTTTTATGAGTTGACCAAACTGTAGATTTTGGTCAGATTAATGTAGATTTGCCAACTTGGTGTTGACCAACCAGTCAAGTTTCCATTTACATCCTAGAGATGGGTAATGAGTGATGCTAAAATTTCATGGATGGACAAATAATCTAAGTGTCATTAAGTCCAGTATCCAAGAAAAAGTGTGTAGATGGTCTACAAGTGTTTTAACATTTAATAATGGCTAAAAATTGAATGTTTAACAATCATTATTATGTTCAATGTTGACCTTTTAGATATAAAATGTCAATCATTTCATCGCAGTTCTCCTATTAAACATTTGTGTGCAACTTTGTTCTCATGTATTAATTCTTAAAAATATGGCCCAAGATTGTCTTTTTTTTAAAACTTTACATTGACCTTTAAGCACCAAATTCTAATCAGTTCCAAGCTTTATACCAGATGCAATGAAGTTCACGCCACATTTAGAGAGTGTAAGAGTATCGGTTACTTTGATCCTTCATCACCAAATTCCAGTAAGTTCATCCATAAGTCCAAGTTTTTACGAAGTTTAAAGAAACTGACTTGTGTTATTCAAGAGATTGTTTAAATGCAAGGTTATTATTCTTTCTCTGTTTTTTTTTTTTTACCGATAGACAGGAAATGACACCTCGCATAATTAGGAGGTGTGTTCAGGAAACCAGTTTGGACTTGTTAGGTTTATATTGTTGGATTGTCATTTATGCTTAGAAATATATACTCATATATGCTTAGAGTTATATAATCGATTGCATATCGATAGGATGTCTGATCCTTAGCAGTCTGCAAAGACTCTGTGTGCCTTCCAGAGCACTCTGGCATACACACACATCCTAAGGTCATGAGAGAGGTCGTACCTTCTCTTACTGATTTATGGTATAGGAGGACACCTACTCTGTATCTGTTTAAATATAAGATCCCTTTGTATAGGTGAACCGCTGGACTCCTGGCACCAGCTTTGGGGAGTCTTCACAGGGTCATATCTTGACACACACACGTATGCACAGACTGGTACTCTTTGTTCACATGTATGCCTGAGTAAGACATCATATGTTAATGAACCTATGCATATTCATGTAGCCACAATAAAGAGCAGTGCTTCGAGGGAGCTAACTGAGAGTGACTGGGGTTCGAGCGGCAGGAACAACGCTCGTCTCAGGCATCTCCCTCGTGCACAAGATCACACAAAGAGTTCTGCCTGGTGTCCAATGCTTTTTGCCATTGTAGTAGAATTGTCTCTGATTGTTCCAGCGAGGGGTTTGTGCTAGACAGACCCATCAGGACTGGTTTGAGCTTTGTGAGATGGTGCATTACCTTGTTGGAAGCAACCAATGGGTACGCTGTTATCATAAGGAGATAGACACGGTCAGCAGCAATACTCAGGTAGGCTGTGGGGTTTAAATGATTCTGAGTTGGTGTAAACACTAGAGATGTTTGTGTGGGAAAATCCCAGCAGATGAGCCCGGCCTTTATGGCACCAAAACCACACCACGTTCAAAGTCACTAAAATCATCTTTTTTTTCACCTAATTTTAATGCTCAGTTTGAACTTCAGCAGGCTTTCTTGGCCATGTCTACATGACTGAATGCCCCGAGCTGCTGCCATGTCATTAACTTGTTGGGTATTTGCATTAACGAATAGTTGAGGAGGTGTACCTAATGAAAAGGCTGGGTATGCTGAAGCATATTGAATTGATGATAGGATGGTCTTTTGTCAGTCTTTTTCATTTCTTAACTGAGTGTGAAGAACGATCCACGGTAGTTTTGACAAAATATTTGTCGCTGAATAACTAAAAAATAAGTAAATAAAACCAGTCAGATGTTTGCTGGTTGTTCACGAGTTAAACTAATAGCAAATGTTTGAAACTCATTTTTTTCCAGGCAAATCAAATTGTAGAAACATGGTTTAAGTAACTTAGACACATCGTTAGTGCTCTTGTCTCATAGACTCATAGACTGCTGTGTCTGATGTTACGCAGCTATTACTCAGGGAAAGAATGAAGTGTGAGCAAATTTGCATTATTCATTAATATTTTGATCATCTGAAGGTGAACCCGAGGGCCACACCTGGAGCCAAGTGAAGTAAGTGATAATAAATAATGCACATTTTAAATAAATAGCTTCCTATGCAGGCTGCTAGAAGGCAGAAGGTAATCCACACTTTGAGGAAAGATGGATTTAGAAATACCTAAAGGGGCTGTCGTTGAACAAAATGTCACCTGGGAAGCAGGGAAAGCTTTGATGAGAGGTAAAATAATTTCTTTCTCATCACATAAAAAGAAAGAAGAAAACAAAAATATTCAGGAATTTAAAAAAACCATCAAATCCCTAGAAGAAGCCTACGCGTCCCACCAAGATCAGGAAACATTGAACAAAATACGCAAAACAAAACTAGAATTAAATGAGATAATTGATGAAAAATTCTTAGTACAAAGACTACGCTGACAAAATTATGAACATGGTAATAAATCCGGTCAATTTCTAGCAAACCAGCTAAAAATAAATAAAGAAAAAACAACTATATGTGCTGTTCGAGATTCATCTGGGAACACAATATATGACCCAAAACAAATAAACAACATTTTCAGGGATTTCTATAAAACGTATTCACCACAAATAAACCCGTCTAAAAGGAAATGAATCGGCTTTTGGACAACATTACTCTTCCAAAATTATTAGACACTCAAGCAATGGCATTGGATTCACCACTGACACCAGGGGAACTCCAGGAAGCCCTGATAAACATGCCCAATAATAAGGCTCCAGGTCCAGACGGCTTTCCTGCAGAATTCTACAAAGAATTCTGGACGATTCTAGCACCAGTTTTTTTACAGAAGGTTGTTGGAAATCAAAGAAAAGGGCAGACTTCCATCAAATATGAATTCTGCAAACATTAATCTCCTGCTAAAACCAGGCAAAGCAAAGACCCTGTATATCCCTCAAGCTATCGTCCAATATCCCTTATAAATGTAGACCTTAAAATAATCTGCAAAGTTCTCTCAAAGAGACTGGAGAAAATAACCCCCCTCTTAATTCATCCTGACCAAACTGGTTTCATAAAAGGTAGGCACTCATCAACAAATACACGTACATTACTTAATTTGATAGACTACTCATACAGTAAAAACCTTGAAACTACAATATTTTCTTTAGACGCAGAAAAAGCATTTGACAGAGTTAACTGGAAATTTCTGTTTGCAACTTTACACAAATTTGGTTTTGGAACCTCTTTCATTAACTGGTTAAAAATATTATATAATTCCCCAACAGCTTGTGTTAGAACAAATGACCAGACATCCTCCAGCTTCTGTCTCCTGAGGGGCACCAGGCAGGGATGCCCACTCTCCCCTTCACTGTTTGCAATTTTTATTGAACCACTAGCAGCAGCAATTAGACAGAATTCAGTAATTAAGGGCATAAAATGCAAGAACGTGGAACATAAAATCAGCCTTTATGCGGATGATGTTTTACTTTTTCTCCAAAACTCACAAACCAATATCTGTGGGGTGATTGAATTGATAAACTCTTTTGCAAGAATATCAGATTACTCAATTAACTGGTCAAAATCTACAGTCCTCCCGATTAATTGCTCCCTCCATAATTCCTCTTCCACACCACTGCAATCAGGAAATATAAAATATTTAGGTATTAATGTTTCTCCCAAGCTTGCAGATCTAACTAAATTAAACCATATCCCACTTTTAAAGAAGGTAGAAGACGATCTGGCTAGATGGAAATGTCTACCCATATCACTCATGGGAAGGGTTGCCGCTATAAAAATGATGGTCTTACCAAAAAAAATTTATTTATTCTCAATGATCCCAACTAAACTGCCACAATATTGGTTCAGATCTCTAGATTCATGTATGTCCAAATTCCTTTGGAAAAATAAACCCCCACGTATAAGCTTAAAAACACTACAAAAGACCAAGGATAAAGGAGGATTAGAACTACCTAACTTTCAGCACTACTTCTTAGCAAACAGGCTTCAATTTATCTCTGGATGGTTAAAACATACCCTCTTAGATGAACCTTGACTAGATGTAGAACAAGCACTTTGCAATAATCTAGAGATTTCAGACCTACCATTTATCAGCTCAAACATCCAACGACATGAATGCTTCAAAAGCGTCAGCATCAGCTCTTCTCTGACAGCATGGTGGGAGTTTCTTAAATTGACGGTGTCTTCATTAATCCCATGCAAACGTACACCTATCTGGAACAACCCTGACATATTACAAAACAATAATATGATAAACTTTTCAGATTGGAGTGGTAAAGGAATCAAATACTTAGAACATATACTAGAAGGAACAGAATTTATTCCATTTGACAGACTAGTTACACAATATGGGATCAACAAGAAAAGATTTTTAGAATATCAACAAATTAAATCCATAGTACACTACATATGAGCAGGCGGAGGGAGGTTTGGAGTCTTCACACACCCCCGTTCTCTGCAGCCTTCTGGAGCGGGGGGTCTGAGAGGAGGAGTTGGCCGTTCAATTGGGGTCTGGAATGTGGGGCCTCCCTGCTGCTGCTGCTGAGTCGGGGCAGTCTGCTTCTCTCCACCCCAGGGAAAAGGGTAACACTACCTGGGTCTGGGTGCAGTTTCCCCCTCCAGGGGCAAGGGTACCTAGACCTGGGGCTTAGAGTACGCTTGGGGAGTGTGATTGTGTGTACAGCGTCTCCCTATGTCTGTCTCCACGTTGGGTGAGTGTTGAGTAACTGCATATGAGAGCATGAGGGTGGGAATGGATGTTTGTATCTGTGTGTGCCTGTATGTCTGTGTGTATATGTCAGGTCTAGTATCAGACGTCACCTCTCTGGGGACATCTCAGGCCCTCCAAGGTATGGAGGCCTATCTCCCCCCACCACTCCCCCTGCCAGTGGCAGACACCCTCAGACATCGATGCGTTGGTGGTTCTTTGTGTCCGGGGATGGGCATCCAGGTACACACCGGCTCACTCCTTGGTGGCTGCTTGTCGGGGCCTGGAGCCTGGGGCTCGCTCGGGCCACTTCGGGGGTGGGGTGGCCTCAGCCTCTCGGCCTGGGGCTCGGTCACTCCTCCACAGCTGGCTCGTTCTGGGATAGTGGCGCGGATGCCCCTCTGTTGGTCTAGCAGATCATTACATGAAGGAACCTTTTAAATACAAGCGCGCTCATGCTCACAGGTGTACACACGGGTGTTCACACACACACAAACTACACCCTTTTTGGCTCCTACCTCAAAGCACACTGTGTGCTGTCGATCTTACGTGCTGCACAATAATGTTTAATATTTAGTATTTACTGTTATATTCCCATAGATCATCGTGATGTTGTTTATGTTGCTCTTTTTTTTTTTCTTCTGCTTGTTTTCTCTTTTTTCTTTCTATCCAGGTGATTGATATATGTATTTTTTGTCTGCTTATTTTGTTGGTTTTTGTTTTTTGCCCTTTATCCCCGTCCCTCTTCCCCACTGTTTTTCTTTCCCTCTTTCTTTCTCGCCTTTTTTCTTTTCCCCAGTCAAGTCTCTCCCGTATTTAGCAAGTGTTTGGTAAAGTAAATCCGCTGGGCATCTTTCTTTGCCTTTAGACAATAATTCTGATGGCAAAAACATAAAAATAAATAAATAAAAGAACAAAATGTCACGATGACAGAAGCAAAATGACTTTTTAAAAACATAAAAATGCTTTATTTTCCTCTGACGCTGACAGTTTTCACTAGCAGATGTTGATAATAGTATAAATTAAACTTGTAAAGGTAGAACTTTCCATTACAGCCAACAATAGGAACCAAATAAAACAACCTTTAATTTGTTTTTCATACAATAGAGCCTTTTTCAGAGGGGATGAAATGTCAAATGTTAGGCACTAAGATAAGCGAAAGGCAGAGGGGTTTTTGTTCTGCTGCCCACCCAAGTGCATAACAGCCAGCCTTTCAGTCATTTTTCAGCCTTTTATGTGCAGCTGCAAAACGTAGGTGGCATGCAAAGGAGGTTCATGTGTTGCTTTAAAGTGATTGCAGTGATGGTGCCACAAATAGGAATCATCCAAAAACTTTGATTATTCCACCATTTTCATCCTCTTTCTCTGATTTCTGTCCTTTTTTTGTTGCATTAATTTGCACCACCAGGGGTGGCAAACACTAGGTCGGTCACTTTTGCATAAACAGCTATTGTTCCTATGCTTATTAACAAGACAAGCGACTTCATGATCACCAACTTCCAATTCTGTGGAAGCAGATTATTTTATGGAGTCTGGGTTCTTTCTCAAACAAAATACCACAGTAGTACTTTATGAGTCTCGCCCCAGTTGTATGAATTTCTCTGTTTGGACCAGCGGGGAAACTTCTTTAAAGCGGAAAGCAATTAAACACACAGGCTGAACCAATTCACTGTGGCTTTGCTGAAGTGTGGCAGTAGCAGAAGGAGGAGAGACACCAAAGCACCACCATGTCATCTCTTCTCCACAGCGAGAAAGGAACTACATTAGTAGCAGAACAAATACAGAGCGGAGAAAGGACCGGGCTGCTGGGAAAACAAGTTTTCACATTCATCTGGCAGCAGAAAAGTATGGAGAAAAAGAAGTAGACAAAGGGCAGAAAACACAGGGGATAACAGATGGAGGTACAATATCTGGTTTGGAACTCAGCCCACTTTTCCCATGAGGATTGAAGGTGACATTTCACTTGTTGCCCCTTCCACAGGCATCAAGTAAACCGTTCTGCAAGACAGGGCAGTTGAAAGTGCATATCTACAGTACACTGTCAACTTTATTATGGTGCAGTATGGTGAGCCCAACAACATCCTTTAGCCTGTTTGTCTGCAGTGCTGCCGTGCACAGTTATAAACGCCTCTGCAGCAGATCAAAGCAATAGCATTTTTTCCAAAACTTTTAAATCTAGGCCAGTTGAAACCCACTAATGTTGTATTAGACACTGCAGCCACAAGCTATGGTATTAGGGAATCGTGGACCAAATGAATACAGTCTCTTTAGCAGTTGTTATTCATATAGGGAAACGTGTTCTTGTGTTCAGGTGTAAACTAAATCTCTACTATCCAACCTGTTATGGTTAAAAGCTTCATTTGGGGATTTGAGGAGACACACGAATGGTGCTTTTCTCCTCTGCTGGATCTCTCAAAGTCCTTCTATGGTATTTATCTATTTCTATGTAAGTGTTTTCTCTCTAACAATCAAACACGTTTATAATGGGATTCGTTCAAAGCACCAACCTTCCGATTATAGATGACCTGCTCTACCTCCTGGATGGTGAATTTTTATGTATCATTTTGTAACTTGTCTTCACCGAGGACACAGTTCAACCCCGTGTGTTAAAGACTTAAACATTCAGTGTTCTGACATCCCAAACTTCAAACTGACTCAACTCCCCTTTAACTGCCATGAAAATACTTAATCAATGGGCTACCGTCTCTTTAGCATTTAATTTTCATATTTGAAATTTGACAGTTTGTGGTGAAAGACTTCTTGTGTCCAGGTGTAAGCTAGAGCTGTAATATCCCTGCCATGGGTGTAGCTCTCATGTGAATATTGAGGGCGGCTAAGGGTTAAGGAAATGCTGATGAGCAGCCACTCCATGTCCTCTTTATTTTCCGCCCCTGGGCCACTTAGTCTTTCCTGTGTATTTAAGAAGGTAACTTTCAGGTAACAGTGCTGGAACATTCACACTGTGCTGACATCCTAAATTATTTTTCTGACTGCTCTAAAAATGCTGCGTGCTGCTGTGAGCTAACTCAGCCGTAAGCCTGTAAACAAAGTGAGAAGAAGATTATCAAGCTCAGGGATCAAACATTTAAATTCCTTTGAACACTGTGGATGTCTGTGGGTGTTAGGGGAATATAGTGAATTAAAAGTGCACAAGTAGCATCCTCGCTTTAACACTGTGCAAAAAACCATTACCATGTTACAACACAGGCCAGCATTTTCAAGGTGAGAGCGTTTGATTGTGCAGCGTGAATACAATTCATGTCGCGTGGTGAGGCGTGTAAAAGCAACACGAGCTCTGTATTATTCACGATCACAGATTTAATATTGCATGGTGTTTAACTTTACAGTCGCTGCATATTTCAAAACAGTAACGGAGAAAGTGTGAGGGAGCTGCGCGTGAGAGCACTTGGCAGTTGCCAGTTTAAGCCCCAGGAAGGATTGGGAAAAAGGGGAATGTCTCTCTCTCTCAACAATTACTCATAAGAACCTGGTAACAGCACCGTGCTTCTGTGTGTATGTGATAGATTGGGCGTCCACGCTCCTGTGAGTGCCCAGATGGTTGTTTGCCAGTGATGCAGTTTTTAGCTTTAACCTTCAATCCTTCATCGCACACATCCGCGTACAGTAAACACACGACACGCACACGTGCACATATGCACGCTCCCCGTTGGGTCTTTCACTGCTCCCCAGTGGTGCAACCCAACACTGAGGCATCATGTTCAGGCATGACTCTTTTCTCATTAACCCTCCCATCTGGTTACAAGTTGTGGCGGTGTTTAAATGGAGGCATGCTTTTCAAGCTCAGTCACTCAATCACCACTTCCTCTCCTCAGTCTCTCTCCCCTCATTCATGCCGTTTTCTTGCTTTCTCTCTCCTGTGGTGTGATGTCACAGTCGCTTGCTCTCACTCTCTAAGCATCTCCCATAACCTCCGAAGTATTCTCATCTCAAAGGTACAGACAGATTATTCAGGGTCATTGTTAATCTGACCATGGTCCAGTCCCCTGTTACACTGCTGACATTGTCACTGGCATAAGTAAATAAAGTTAAATGCAAGGTTGCTGTTGTTATCCCTCCATCTCTCTGTGTAGTGCCAACAGTCTTTAAAAAAATTCCCATCAGCCTCGGCAGTAACACAGTTTTATAATTGTGTACATTAGCAGTGTTAGCATACTAACACTCTGAACTAAGGCAGCGACCAATGACAAACAAATCAATTGCTAAATCGCAGCATGTTACAGGCTTAAGATGGCCTTTTAGAGGGGTTGAGTCTGCATGGCACTGAACATTTTTACTGGTTACAGTAAAGGCAGTGAGTTTGTTCCATCTTTGATAGAAATCCATTTATTTTCCTTTTATTTCCTATTATTTAAAGAAAAGGTACATCATGCTTGATTAAATGAAACCCCAGTTAACAATGCTGGTTAAAATATGCTATAGGAGTTTTTTTCTTCTGCCACAAGTGTGGCAATTACAGCTGTTCAGTCAAAAAAGTTGCGGCAAATTCTAAAATGTAAATTTAAAAAAACAGTGCAATGGTTTGATGATGAGATGATGAGATGAGATAGAGTTTATTTGTCAGTTGCAGGTCTTTTGCCCACAACCGAGACCGTACATACAATACAAACATCACATTGGGGAGACAGGTCAGGCCAGGTAGTGAGGAAAAAAACATCGAAATGTGCAACACAAAAGGATCATAGAGTCATTTTATTTGCAAGTGAACATAAAAACACATATCAAGTGTTCAAACTGAGACATTTAATATTTCAGTAAAAATATTTTAAATTTGATGGCAGCAGAGCTAAAAAAGAAACAGCTGGAGGAACATTTTGCTACTAATTATGTTAATAGGCAGCAGGTCAATAACATGCTTGGGAATAAAAAGAGAACATTTTTTCTATAAATTGTGGAAAAGTTTCAGAAAAATGTTCCTCAATGTAATATTGCAAAGACTGAAGATTTTATCATGTACGGTTCATAATATCATTGCAAGATTCAGCGAATCTGGAGAAACAGGCGCAACGGGACAAGGTCATGAATCAGTACTGGCCTGTGATAGTTAGCTGCTCAGGTGACACTGCATTAAGAACAAACATGATTCTGTTATTCAAATTAGTACATAGGGTCAGAAAACACTGTTTGTGAACACAGTTCATCGTGCCATCCACAAATGCAGGTTGAAGCTCTGTCATGCAAAGAAGAAATCAGATGTGAACATGATCCAAGAATGCTGCTGTCGCATCTGCCCCAAAGCTCATTTAAATTGGACTGTGGAAAATCAGAAAACTGTTCCGTGGAGACAATCCGGCTTGCTATCAGCGCTCAGTTGAAAAGCCTACGTGTCTGATAGTATGAAGATGTATTCGTGCCTATGGAACTGGCAGCTTGCATATCTGGACCTTTTGCAACAGCATGGCTTCGTTGTAGAAGAGTCCAGGTTCTGAACTGAGCTGCCTGCAATCCAGACCTGTCACAGTTGAGCAGCTACAATGTTCTGTCAGACTAGAATTGGACAACATACGTTCCCAGACGTCTACAGACTGTTGTTAAAAGAAGAGGGGATTCTATGCAGTGGTAAACACAGCCATATCCCAGCTTTTCAGAACTGTACTAAATTGTACATTTTCTCAGTTTAAACATTTGATATGTTTTTTGTGTTTTACTCTGCAAAAGAAGGTAAATAAAATGTGGGTTTTTAACTTTTCCAGAATTGGGGCACTATGTTTAAGCAAAGGCTCATATAGTTGCTAGGTGGACCACAGACTTGTGCAGTACACATAGATGTCAGTTTTCATGCACAAAACCTACACATGCAAAGCAGTTCTGAAAGGTAAAGTATGGTAGTTAAAGGTGCCATCTAGGGACCCCGGATGTGAGTGAATAAGCTGTCAGTTTGATATACATGGAGACACTGCAGGTGCTGGGTTACAGAGAAAACAATGGGTGCAAGTGTTCTGACATGTAGCAGATGCTGCTGCTGTGTGTTGCCCTTTAGTCTTGTAGAGGTTTGACTTCGTTGGTCAGTAAATGACTTGGATCGATGATGATGGTTTTAGATAAATTTTGGTTTGGTGAAGCTAATGACCTTCTCATCAGCTTCACCTGTATTGGGTGAAGCTGATGATGGCTTATTGATAATATTCCCATGAGTATTCCGGTACATTTCCCAACTCCCAATACATCAAATACTGACATTTTTCCAAAGCTATAGTCATCTCACATATAATGTAAGGGTTTTAAACATGCAGTTTTAATGTTATGAAAGGGCATATTTAGACTTAAACTGATATATTAAGCTCAGCAGAAACTAAAATTAATCAGTGAGCGAAAACAAAATAACAATTAAAACAAAAGCTCCTAAACAGGATAAACAGGATTCAGATACTCATATTAAACATGGCCAAAGTTACAAATATTGAGGTCAAAGTCTTTTTTTTTTTGGTTTTGCCTTTTACTACTCTTTCTACTAGCTCAGAGTCTTTCACTCTTCATGATGTCATTGGCAGCAGATATCCCAAAAATGGCCACCCCAGGCACACAGTACTGGGTATGAGCGCAGCGACCCTTCCCACCTGCTGTTCAAACCTTCTGTTTAGGAGGGACATCCAATCAGATGAAGGATGGCTTAAAGAAAGGAAGAGGACAACAAGCTAATTCAGATTTTTTTCTGACAGTGGATGAACTGACAGCTGCACCAAGGCCACCAATTGCGCTGTTCGAGTAAAGTGCAGGAATAATAATATCGAGCTAGAAATTAGCATAATAGGTACCCAAGAGTGATGGTGATATAGCTGCTTAGTGCTAATTTGCACCTAACATTTTGAATGAAGATGCCTTTTGTATTTCCTGCATTTTCCTGCATTTGCTCACATCTAATCTCTCATACATTATCACAGGCATTTAGGCTGTATGTCACGTGTGTGTGTGTGTGTGTGTGTGTGTGTGTGTGTGTGTGTGTGTGTGTGTGTGAGAGAGAGAGAGAGAGAGAGAGAGAGAGAGAGAATTGCTGGCAAGCCTGAAGGTCATTGCTGCTTGATGTCTTTTGACCTTAGTGTTCACCACCACCGAAGGGAGAAAGCATCTCATTACTACATTAATCGCTTTTGTGCACGTTCACCTTTAAAAATGTGTTTTGTTTTAGTTTTCTTGTGTTAGTAAGTCTGCACAGATGTGTCGTTTCTGCAGCGCTGCTCTCTGAGATATTTAGTATTTCTCTGTTTTAGTCTTTTTTTTTTTTTTTTTGGATCGTTGTCCAAAGTCAGCTCTCTCTCAGAGGCACTGAGTGAACATTTGATACCAGTTCTGACAGTTTGTTTGACATAAGCTAATACAAAAATAACAAATGTGAAAAGAATAGATTGCATTGTGTACTACAAGCATACATTTAATGGGCTGCAATGTGAGTCTTCTGGGCCATTATTGTTGCCACTGAATGATGACCTTGTTACTGGAATGTATTGGATTTCTCGTTTTATTGCATAGCTTGTTATTAGCTCTGAGTCCATAGGCACCCTCTGTAGATTTATCATCAGCGGCATATACAGAATTTACAGAGGCGCCCTGCATTTTCTCCGCTTTCCCCCCTCGCATAGATAAAATGCAGCAGAGAAGCAGAAGCTCCTCCTGGCATTCCCTGGTAATCCAAACTGACGCTTACCTTTAAGTTGTAAATAACTGCCTGCCCTCCTACTTCCCCCCTCTTCCGCGCCTTTGCTGGATAACTCTGCAAGTATATTGTGTGCTTTTTGATATTTTCTGCATGTCTGAGCTGCTTTCAGCGCTTTCTAAAAATAGGACAAATCTCTACAGTGGTTAGTGCAAGGTAGCGGCAGGACAAAACGTGTCAGCTGTGCGCCAGCAGTGGTGGGACCGGATCGCATAGCAATGTACATGAAATGTTTTTTTTCTCCTAATATATCACATTATTTTTTAGACAATTTCCCAAATAATCCTCATAATAACACTGTCAGCTGTCTAAATATTAAGCACGCTTGTGCAATAATCAAGTCAAACAACCGTGCAATAAATCTGACCTTTGTTAAGTTTTCAAAGTTCACTCGTTGGTGACAAACTGTCAGATCAGTTCATTTCTTTGGTAATTCTCCGAGGCTGAAGTTAGCGATGCTCTTGTATTGAAAGGTTATATTCTGACCCTTTTAGAGCTGCAGGGCATCTGTGTTAATAATAAAGTGGTATATTTTTAAAGGTGCATTAATTAATTTTAATTATTTTTGACTGCTTAGGGGCAGCAGAGCAGGATGGAAACTCAAAATTTGACATTTTATCACCTTCTAAAGTCGTTGAACGCGTTACATAACATCTGCCTCCTTCCACATACAGGAGACTAGAGAGCCACATTTCTCACTGCTTTATGAAAGTACACTTTATTTCCACAAGTCTTCACTCACCCATCCAGATCATTAAAATCAAGTCTTCCAATCACTTCCATGGCCACAGGTGTATAAAATCAAGCACCTCTGAATACATACTGCTTCTACAAATGTTTGTGAAAGAAGGAGGCGCTCCAAGCAGCTCCGTGATTGGATGCTACCTGTGCAACACCTCCAGTAGTGGAACTGGGAATGACTCATAAAGTTGAAGGCCATATAAAATCACAGAGTGTTGTCAGTGGTCTCTGGAGTGAACCCAACACGATAGAACACCTTTGAGATGAATTAGAGACTCCAGGCCTTCTTGTCCAACTTCACAAATGTGGTTCTGGAAAAATGGTCAAAAATTCCCATGAACACACTCATAAAACTTGTGGAAACCCTTTGCAGAAGAGTTGAAGCTGTTATAGCTGCAAAGGGTGGGTGGGCATCATATTAAACACCATTAATTCAGGAAGGGATGTCACATAAATTAAAATATCCATGTGAAGGAAGACGAATGAATGACTTTGGCAATAGTAAGTAAGCAAGTAAGTAAAATGTATTTATATAACACTTTTCACAGATAAAAATCACAAAGTGCTTCACAATAAAACCAGAAATGTTAATGAAATCATAATATAAAAAACAATGAAAAACTTAATTAAAGGCTCATTTGTATAAAAATGTCTTCAGCTGCTTCTTAAAGAAGTGTGTGGAATCGAGGCATGAGGTTTCAACAGGTCAGAGATATACTGGGGAGCTTCACCAAGAAGGGCTCTAAAAGTTACAAATCAAATTTTAAAATGAACCCTAAAATTAGCAACCAATGAAGAGAAGCCAAAACTAAATATTAGACAGACTTACAGTATAAGTCAGTTCTAGTTCAGTATCCATGAATTCCTCAGAAAGATGCCTGGCTTTGTCAACATGCACTTAAGCTGAGCATGCAAGTTGCTGATCCATGCACCACTACTTATTTTTGGATGCTAAGAGATAACAAGGTGTGGAAGTAGTAAGTGACTGCTAGTCACAAGTTTGTCAACCAGGAGATCCCAGTTCAAGTCCTGTTTTGGTTTCTGTGGTCTTTACCCGTGACAGCTGTACTAGGGGAAACACATTAAGTGCAAAGTTTGGATTTTTGGGGGATGTGGCAGCTTTCCTTGACAGGTGACACACACAGTCAGCTCTAGCCCCCACCTGACTGATAGACGTCAGCTCCACTAATCTGACTCACTGACATCTGCACTATGTGTCTGGTGTTAGCTTCTTTTGTACATTTTAAAGCAATTATCCGAGCACTACAATGAGCTCAAAGGGGTTAGCAAGCTGCAAGTTGGTGATGGTTTTCTGTAACATCAGCACTCCAAATGTTAAAATAAAGATATGTGATTTTAATTTCACAAAAAATCCCCGGAATATGTTAACAAAATCTCTGCAGGGACTCTACAATACATCTAGAGAGCCCATAACATTCTGTCCATTTATGTTTTCACTGCTTTACCACTGCAGTGGCCTTAAAGTAAAAAAGCTTTTTAAAAAAAGAAGATTGAGTCACAACAAACAAGAGTTTCACCCCCTCTGGGATAAGAATATAATGGTCCGTCATCCCAATGGTGGAGGTCATGAACTATGAAAAGGGGAGGAGATTTCAGGGCTATCCTGAATTAGTTCTTCAGGCATGTTTCATGAAAGCAAAGTTTTAATCAATGGAGGGAAAAAAGCATCTTTAGTTTGTAGGAGTCCTTGAGATCTGCCTCATCACAACAGGCTAGAAGGTAGGACATTGGATTATTCGGTGATAAAAACCCAACTCATCGCTATGATTCTTCACAAAAAGGAGCCACCTGAGTGGATCCACATGAGTGAGATTGTCATGAATGGAAATGTAATACGTGATGTAATTGAAATGAGTGAGGAGGAAGGTTGAATCACGTAGGGAGGAGGAGTGTATAGCTGCAGTGGTGGAAGGAGGTAACAAGTGCATCTTGATCCTAGGCTGTTGTGGCTACTGCGATATCACTCTACTTCCTGCCCTCTTCTTATATCCTGTCCTCTCTCTGCCCTAAACCTTGTAATCCTCTTGTTTCTCCTTTTCCTGACTCATAGCTTTGATTTGCCTCTCCTCTGATACAGACACACACACACTCACTGAGTCATGAATATTCATTTGTTTGCCCAAATCCTGTTCTTGCACTGTTTACTTTGATGCTCTGGAGACAGAGCTCGAGGAAGCCCCAGTATTTGGATGTGTGTGCGTGCACGTGTACACATGCGTGTTCCCAGTGTGTCCCATGCATCTCTGAGGATGAGCGGATCTGACAGCATCGGCCGAAAAAGAACCGCTGTCCTCAGACCGAGAATCTCCGCACTCTGCGAGTGTACATGTGCACGCGTGCGTGTGCGGGCACGGTTGTCTTCCTGTGTTTATGTGTGTATGAGTGTGGGTGGACAAGCCGTCTCAGAAATCAGTGAAGCAGTGTGCTTCCTCTTTTTTAATGCCCTTTCCCATGATGTCTCAGTGTGTGTGCGCACATGTGTGCACTTCTGTGACCTAAAAAAGATCCTGTTAGCGATAATATTCATCTGTGGGTAGCCAGTCGGAGCCCACGGCGCAGCTCTGAGCTGGGCCTCAGACTCACAGCAAACCAGCAGCCACCTGACTAAGCTCAGCAGAGGGAGGCCTCGTGGTGCAGCTCTGCCCCCAGGCCCATGCAGTGCTTTCTGTCAATCCAGTGAGTCATAAACTATTAGCTAACATGCTAACACGGTCTCACGAACCCACAAAGACCCTGCGTGGCTCAAGTTCACATTATATTTGCACTCTAAACCACACACACAGACATTTTCTTACCATTGTGTGCTATTATACGAAATATTTAATATTTCTATATAATAGAAGATGAAATAAGTATCATATAAAAGACTCTCCAGTGAGAATTAGCAGCAGAAATATTACATAGAAGCAGACAGTCCCTGCTGCTAATGCACATGGTCATACATTAACGGGCTGGCACAGTTATTCACACATGTACACAAAAACACACACACATACCACATGGTGTCATTTGTTGTGTCTAGCTGTGTTTGAGAAGTGTTGTGTATCACACTCAGCTACTTTTCCTCTTGTCAGCTCTATGTCTATGTCAGCACATATGGTGACATTTCTGCATGTGCAGGTGTTCATCTGTGACGTAGCCCCTGCTGCATTCAAGGGTTGTGGCAAATGTTGAACACTGAAAGATTTTTTGTGTCCATTTGCTGTGTAATGACCTGGCTGTTGCTATAAAGCCAAATGTTCTGGGTTTTTGAACACAGGGAGTGCTCCTTTATTGAGTTTGCATGTTCCTCCGTGGTTGCGTGGACATCCTCTCCACAAGCGTGCTGATTTACTTCCTGGTTAAATAAAGGTGTCTATTATCAGTTTGCTATGTAACGGTTCCCTTGCTCTTATTCTGAAAATTCAGTCACTGCTAAACAGGCAGCCTCATTGACACCTGGACTTCTTTAAGTTGCTTGAAGACATTTCACCTCTCATCCAAGAAGCTTCTTCAGTTCTAAGGTCAAATGGTGGAGAGTCCCAGATTTAAGCCCTGTGGGAGTTTCCCCCCAAGACGGACAATTCACCCCCTAATCACACGATCCTCTACCTAATCACACAAGCCAAGGTTTGAAAACGGGTGTAGGTCACTATCAGCTTTCCAAGCTCCTTAGACTACGATGACCTGGATGACTGAGAACCTTCACAGACGCCTTGACATCAATCCGCTGATTCTGTAGACAGGATCTTTGTGAGGTGGATGGAGTGGAGGGCCACTCTATCCAGATCCTGGTGGAGAACTGGTTCATGCTTCTGTCTAAGGTGATGGAGTTCATCTGCAGGATGAAAGACTCACTGGAGAAGCAGCTGATTATGTTGCTTATATTGTTTTGTTAGATTTTTGTAGGATTAGGATCCAAAATGCAATACACAAGAATGTTTTTTGTCTGATTTTAGATCAATTGTGTTAGTACAGTATGTCAAAATGAAAACATAACTGTAAATTCAGACACGTGAGGTTGTGCTGAACAGGATGATACCAAACAAGGCAAAGTAAATAGTTTTTAAAGGTGAAATGTAGAGGAAACATCAAAAGTGGTTAAAATGGCCAATTATACCCTGGAACCCAGAGGGTTAAACTTTTTTTTTTTAAAGTAACACCATAGTTACTTTTCAAGTAATTAATTACTTTTAGAATCTTGTAACTCAGTTACCAACTCAGTTACTTTTTTGAAGAAGTAACTAGTAACTATAATTAATTACTTTTTCAAAGTAACTTGCCCAACACTGGAGACAAGTCATGAGAGACGCACACTAATAAACAGCGGCTTGATATCACGAGTACCGGGGAAGGCATGTTTTTATATTTCCTTCAAAAGTAGAAACTTATCGATGTAATATTTTAAAAATTAAAGACAAAGTTTGTGCACATTGTACACATGCAGACATATGAGCGTGCACAACACCACCAGCATAATCTGGATCTGTGGGAATCACTGGTGTAGGCTTGCTTTACTTTTACATTAGTGACACAGAAGCACTGAAGTAAAGACAAATGTGTTTGGAACATACTTAGCACATGAATAGTTATATTACATACTACATTATGACAGCATGCACGTGTTAAATGAATAAGGTCAGCTGTCAGTAACTGAACAAAAGGTCATGCATTACCAAACTTATTAGAATAGAATAGAATGCCTTTATTGTCACTATACAGTTGTACAATGAGATACAGAGCATCTCCTACTCAGTGTAAACATGCTGGGGGGGGGGTACAGTTCTGCAGCGCTATGTACATATGAACAGTATTAACATAGGGAAAAACACACATATATATAAAATGTACAATATACAAGCCGTAAGTAATATGTAATAAATAGTGTTATGTATATACAGTTGAACTATTGCACATAGAATTGGTATTGCACAGTGGTGCTAGAATTGATTATCAAAGAAACACGACAATAATGATCGAATTACATGGTAATCCCAACCTGTTCTTCATCTTTGATCGTATGTTTGTGATACCACTGCGTATACAGAGTCCCCCCTCCCGTGCACTGGACTGTACAGCAGCTGTGTGGTGACACAGGTGATGTCTGTACTAGACGAACCGCTTGAGTATAATGGCCAAATTTCCCGTGGAGCGAAGAAATGTCTGACAGCTGCTGTAACTCAGTCGGTACAATTATACAGCAGCAGCACCGCTGATCAAGAGAGGAGCCATACTGCAGCTTATTGGTCTTCTCGCTGACACGCTCCCATGTGGGCAGTTATGCATGTCTCACTGAGTGTTCACTGGACTGTGTGGCTTCCAGCTTCACGTGAGCGTTGGACCTATTTAGGCTGATAGGCGTTATATTTAAAACCACAATCATTTTGAAGCTTGTGAAGAAACAAGAAGGTAGGGTGGACGTCTTCGGGCAAGAAGGCTGTAAATAAGGAACACCTTGCCTCGTGCAGTCATTTTCTCTGTAGGAGGTTATGAGACAGGAAAAGAAGAACTAATGAAATGTATAAATCAAGAGGGGTTAAATTGGTCCAGGGCTGTCTGCAGCTGAGCCAGAAACAATTACTCTTTAAAGTCACCTGGGAACGTCCAGCCTCACTACATTCATCTTCAACACGGATAAATATTTTTAGTGACAGATATCTTAATAATTTAAAAAATGACTTTTTCCCCCCCCCTTTTTCTCTTTTTCCCCATACCATTAGGGCTAATAACTCTAGGCAAATTACAGCGGTAGAGTAGATAAAGTGTTGAACCTTTCAATAAGGTTTCTCTTTTTACTGTGAAATCAGATGGCATGGCTTTACTGGTAACAAGTTAGAGAGGAAAAGAGACCAAAAACTGTCACGAGGCCTCTTTTTCTTACATGAATGTGATTGTAAATTCGTCTATTCTGCTTAGACAACATATATCACACGTTGGTTTTCATTAAATATTTAACAAGACATTGACTGCTTGAGATTAAGTAGGTAAGTGCTACGATACAAGGCCAGACATGCCATCACCAGTCCAGCCAATCTATCTATACATTAGCGTAAGGCGACAGTGGCTCAGGGGGTTGGGAAGCTCATCTTGGAAGGTTGCCGGTTCGATCCCCTGCTCTGTCTGTCTTGGTCGGCTTGGGGAAGAGACTTCACCTACCACCTACTGGTGTTGGTCAGAGGGGCCGATGGCGCGATATGGCAGTCTGTCCCAGAGCAGCTGTGGCTACAACCGTAGATTGCCTCCACCAGTGTGTGAATGTGAGAGTGAATGAATAGTGGAATTGTAAAGCGCTTTGAGGGTCTCGAAAGGCGCTATATAAATGTAATCCATTATTATTAATCCTTCCACTCTTTGTGCTAGTGGTTCAAATGAAATCAGGTAAACAGTTCTTGGCAGTGATGTTTGGTTTATTATGGTAATTTCATACAGTTGACTACGGAAGAGGATTAGGGCCACTGGAAAAAAAAAAAAGGAAAGAATTCTGACTTTAAAGTCAGAATTCTGAGAAAAAAGTCAGAATTCTGACTTTAATCTCAGAATTCTGACTTTTTTCTCATAAAAAAAAAAGTCAGAATTCTGAAAGGATTCAGAATCTCAGAATCTCAGAATTCTGAGATTAAAGTCAGAATTGTTTTTGTTTTTTTCCAGTGGCCCTAATCCTCTTCCGTAGTTGACCAATTGCGGAAGCTCCATTTTTGGGGGGGGGGGACAAACTGATCAGAGAAAGGAGAGCTGGGATGCAAAAACGTCTGGAAATTGTTTTATTGTGAAAACTGTAAAAGTTAGTGTGGAAAAAAAATCTCACACATGAATATTATTAGGTCAGCTTTCAAGTTGAAAGTGTTAGACTGTGCAGGAAGAAAAAAAATCTATTTCTCACTTTTAAACAAAAGCCTCTCGTACTCTGACAAAAGGGACACTTTCACATTATGTTGGAACTAGAAATACTTTTTTTGTAGTTTGTAAAGAGTTAATGACAAGAAACCTCCAGTAGCAGTGTACCTCAAACAGAAAGGGAGAAGGGCAGCTCTCAACCCTATTTCATAAAAAGTTGTTTCCACACAACAAAACCACACTTTCTTTCAATTTTAAGGGGACACATTTCAGTGTTTTCTCAGTTTCAAAGACAAATAAAATCTGCAGGAAATTCATAAGAATTTCACCAGTTAAACTGGGGTTCTTATACTTTCTCAATCCTGTTATTTTTAGACTTCACTGTGTTTACATTGTAAAAAAAATTTAAATTCACATTTTAAGTCAGTTCAGAACTTAAACGATAGAAATAAATGATGAAATAAACCCTTTCTCAACCTTAAATGTGGTAAATGTTTTGCTTCCAATACATCTGAGTTGTTATTGGCAGCTCCTTGAAGGTGGCCAGGACATAGGAAGGGCTGCCCTTACAATTTGGACCCGGATAATTTGCAGAAAATGGAGGAAAGTTCAGCTCCAGTTTCTAGGTTGGAATGAAAATGGGTGCATTTTGAATCTATAGTTATATAATTTTGATTACATGTGGTACTGTAGGCTTTAGATTGCCTTTGCAGGAAACGACGCAGGCTACAATTTAGCATCACTGCTCGTCATTTTATTTCATTAACGTTATCCACTTTCCACTCGTACAGCTGAGTCAGAGATGTATTAAGTTATTGCAAATGTAAATCCAACATTTCCTACTGCTTCTAATTCCCATTAAAGTCACTGAACCAGGGAAACAGAGGGTGGCTTTTAATGTGAGGCAGCCACTTGGTGATTTTTTTTTTCCACCAGGTTAGCGCCAATGGAGAGGAGTGGGAAAACACTAATTGTGCACATAAAGTTCATTTAGTTCATAGAGTTTGTTTTTAATCGAGCTTTAAGAAACAGATTTGCTGCAGCTGAAGGTTGTATAGTATAGTGTGTATTCATGAGGGAGAGTCCAACTTAAGATATTCAGAGTGACACCAGCTCAGGGCTCAGTATATAATAGTCAGTTTTTCACACTTTGTCAATATTTGACAGCCATCTGTCTCTCAAACTGTCCTCTGATGAGGAGTTGTTGTTTTTTAAATACCTGGACCTACCTACCTACCTAAATACCTAATTAATTTACATCTGCAGGAAATAAAGATTCACAGTGTTCAACACCATCCTTTCTCTTATCCATGATTACTTATGTTTAATGTTTTTAAAAGTGGAAGCAAATGGAGGAAAACTGGAGGCTGACAAACTTGTAGCTAAAAGCAAAATAGCGTCAGCCGCAGTCTGAAGGGTTTAAAATCCTTAATCAGAATCAATCGGACCAATCCGAAGCTTCGTTAAAAACTGTTCAGAAGAAAAATCCTACCATATAAATACTGAGTACTGCCAGACTGCCTTCTAATTGTGCATGAGTGCCGTCTTGATTTCAAAGGGAGTGATAAAAGGGCGTGCTGCTTGAATTATTTGGGCTATGATGATCTGAGAGGATCATAAACAAACCAAAGGGAGATTAAACTTACATGGGAGCTAAATTGCAGCTAAAAAGTAAAAGTGGAATCACATCTTTTCTTGGTTTGAGCAACTTTGCCTTTAAACATATCCACTTCTTAGAGTTTCTCAAAGTACTTTACAGGTTGGTTGTTCCAACCGTCTTGGAGAACTTGTCATATTTCTTCTTTTTTTAAACGTCATCTGTCTTTTTTTCCCTCCCTATAATCCCAGACTGCCTTCATGATGCTGAGGTCAGGGCGCTGTGGGAGCTTCACCATCTGTTGCACGACTCCTTGTTGTTCTTGTGGCTCAAGATATTACTTTATGACTCAGGCATTATGTGATGGGGTCGTTGGCATGCCACCGAGTAAATTTAGGACTGAACAGATGCAAGCCTTAAGTGGAATTGTGTAATGAATAAGAATTTAAACTAAAGTGCTTAAACAGTTTGTTCTATGTTTCATAGCATAAATAACATTATTTTTGTGTGTGGGAGGATGAGTGAAATCAGTAGCTGTAAAACTTAATTTTCTTTAACTTTGCTACATTAAATGTTTTTCACCACTCACCATCGGTGGTGAAGTGGTTAATACTAATGCCTCACAGGAAGTACCGTGTTCGAACCTCCTGGTCTGTGGTCCTTCTTTGAGGAGTTCTCCTTGTGACTCTGTTGGTTTCTTCTGGCTTTCTAAACACATGCTTGTTGGATCAGGTGGATCAGATTTTAAATTGGCAGGAGGTTGTCTATCTGAGAGAGTGAGGTGGTCTGTCTCTCTGTGTTAGCCCTATAATTATACTTGACCTGTCCCGGATTTACCCTGCAGCTGTTAAAGTCTTCATCCCAATCAAGTTGGATCAATGGTTAAGGACAAGGATGGATGGTTTGGCCGTGCTGTACTCCCATTCCTCCCAGACTACTTTGTCCAGAGATCATGTGATCGTTTCTACTCAGTCCAAGAATTTTTGGAAGGAATCTCTGTCATTTTTAAAAAGAGAAAAATCCCAGAAACAATTTAAGGAATCCGTCTGATTCCAGGAACCCAGTTACCTGGACTCAGATGCGGCAATTTTCTGTGCATCTTAAGACATATGTGTCTGATACTGTGATTTACTCATGAAAGTAATGAATCAAACAAATATTTCAGGTCAGGTCTTATATATCGTTAGCTTCATAGCATAAGTGCCTAAGTCATTTTTTTGTGTTTTGTGTTTCAGACGGACAGGATGATGCAGAAGTGGTAGGGGAGTAAAGTTAGGCAAAAATCTCAATTTGACCAAAAAATGACTTAGGCACTTATGCTATGAAGCTAACGATATGGAGAATAAAAAATGCCTTTGGTGAAATTCCTGCAAATGTTTTTATTTCACTGACATTCTTCCATAGGAGCACCTTGATTGGCTATTATCCATCATCTTCCTGTAACTCTCCCTCTCTTGCTCTCCATCTCTGCCTCTCTTTCCCCCCCAGTTAGCTCATGTTTTATTGATGCTAAGTGGTAAAGGATTTACGAGGAGTTTAGTTCACTCATCCCTCGGTGCTTGCATTATTCAAACTTTGGAGCGTTTTGTGCCTCTTGGCAATCCCTCCGAGGATCTCTGCTTCATTACTAACTGTTATATTTGTTGTTTTTAATAAAAAAATTTAATGTAGAAATTTAACATGCTGATATATAGTGTATGCAGTTGCTGTGCTGATGCACTTTATATGGCTGACTCACCTCTGTAGTTGTATTTTACCCATCTGTTTTCCCACAGGGGCAACAACATAGGACGTAGGAGTCCACTGGCAGGAGTATACGTTTAATGTAATTGTTTAGCTGCAGTTCAGATTGTGATTGTGCATTTTTCTGCATGTCACCAATACACGCTAACTCTTTGCCAGTATGTAGAGCTTACAGCTTCAGATCTGATGGATTGGATGCAGTTTATTCGATTACGTTTGTTTCCTGCAAGGTTGTAATGATGCTCTCTGAATAAATTCCACACAGACATCCATAAATATGTTTAGCTGGTTGCTTACTTGCTGTTCTCTGGGTTTGTTTTGTTTGAATTTCAGCGGTTTGTCCTTTTTGATAGGGCCAAAAAAACAGAAGGTGTTTTTTTCACAGGATAATGAGAAGGTTTGAAGGTATTTCATATTAAAAAAGCTCTGGTTGACACGCACCATAGTTGCTTCCTTTAATTCTCTTAGCATTCAATCCCAGGCTGCCTGGTTTTATGACAGGGTGAAAGGAAAATGAGAGAGTGCACCGAGGGGGTAGAAGGAAGAGGAGTGTGTAAATGATGTGCAGAGCTTCATCTCCCCTCCTACCCAGCACCACAACCACCACCACCACTCTTTAACCCAGGGCATGGTGGGAGACAAAGTCAAGCAGAGAGTGCGTGCATGCATGTGTTCCTGCGTACATTTAAGCATGTGAGTGTGCCATGAGACGTGGTCTGTCAGTGGGATGCACAGCGCTGCTGTCTAGTGGGTCTCTCTGCTCATGATTGTGTATGATGTCAAAGGAAAGTCGTGCACGCATGCATACATACACGCATGCAATGTGCAGTTGAATGCACGCAGGCGCACCTTATTAAAGCTGACACACGTGTGCACACACAGGAAATGAAAGGAGGCAGCAGTGTGCTTTTGAGGTGGCAAGTTCAACTGTACTGCATTTTTATCATTCTCTGTTACATGCGAGAGTTGCTGTGTTTTTGAGAAATGCTAAGAATGTAAATGTAGGGTTTATTCACATTTATGCAAGAAAAACCCTGTGAAAGTTTCCCTCTGACGCTGTGTTATGTCATCTTTAGTGCTTTGCTATAAAGTGCTGAAAGACTATCCTGTATTTATCTGCAGCATACAACATTGTGTAATGGTAATCAGGGCAAAAACAAAGCCACGGCTGATGGGATTGCTGGTCATGGTGTGGGCATTTAAGTTCAGCATGATCTAAAATCTGAATTACTCACCACGTGCTAAGTGGAGGGGAGACTTAATATAACTGCAATAATTCATGTCTAATTAAGGGTTTAACTCTTGAGGGTCAGCTGCAGTAGTATTCACTTTGACTTGTTAACTGGCATAAAAGTTACTTGTTCCGCCACGCCATTGAACCCTTAAATAAATGTAATGCGGGCTTTAATGAAGTCACTGTATTGTATCTGACAGTATTTGTGTTAGGAGAGGTATTGAACTGTGTGAGACGGATTGCGCGCTGCTGTGATTCCTTTCAAAATGGCTGCCTGCCCAGCGTGAGCGCTGTGTACGGTCGTTCAGATAGTGATGGTTTCTTTTCATCTGGACCGCTCAGACATAGCCTGTATGGATTTTTTTTGTTTTTTACCTCGTTGAAACTATTACAGACACAAAGGCGCGTTTCTTTCTGCCCTCTTTCATAAAAGACCTCCGCTCATGGTGCTGCTGGCTTCTTGGTGAGATGATGAAGATGTCTTCCTACAATCGAACATCTTTAAGAGATGATGATCCCTTGGAGAATTACTTGAAACGCTGCTGTTGCAAAATAATGTTTTGATTACTTGTAACTTTGGAAAGTTGGTGTCAGTGTCACTTTGGTCAACTCCTGATGGTGAAAAATCAGAAAAGTGGGAGAAAAATCAGGGGAAAGTGTTGTAAATGTGTCTAAAATGACACTAAATGCACACGAAACTGTAGCATAATCACAGTAATTAAATTTTTTTCACTCACTGTTTGTCACCTCAGTGACTACGCTGCCTTTGATAATAAGTTATTATTTTTCTCTGGCGCTCCTCCACAGGAAAGAGTGCTGCTCGCTGAGCCTTGTTCTTCTGGAGGTTTCTTCCCCTTAAGTTTTCCCCTTTCCACTGTCGTCAAGTGATTTTTTTTTAATGTTTTCTCTGTATTGTATTCTTTATCTTACAACACAAAGCTCCTGTTTGGTCCCTCCATCCTTCCATTTTCTTCGCTTATCCGGGGCCAGGTCGCGGGGGCAGCAGCCCAAGCAGAGAAGCCCAGACCTCCCTCTCCCCAGCCACCTCCTCCAGCTTATCCAGGGGAACACCAAGGCGTTCCCAGGCCAATCTCTCCAGCGTGTCCTGGGTCTGCCCCGGGGCCTCCTCCCGGTGGGATATGCCCAGAAAACCTCGCCCAAGAGGCGCCCCGGAGCCATCCTTGTCAGATGCCCGAACCACCTCAGCTGGCTCCTTTCGATGTGGAGGAGCAGCTCTACTCTGAGCCCCTCCCGAATGGCCGAACTTCTCACCCTATCTCTAAGGGAGAAGCCAGCCAGCCTTTGGAGGAAGCTCATTTCCGCCGCTTGTATTCGCGATCTTGTTCTTTCGGTCACTACCCACAGCTCATGACCATAGGTGAGGGTAGGGGCGTAGATCGACCGGTAGCTTCGCTTCGCTTTTACGCTCAGCTCTCTCTTTACCACAACAGACCGGTACAGCGTCCGCATCAACCAGCCAGAAAAGGTTGGAGTGCCCACTCCGGGTCAGGGACGAGACCCTGCCCCAAGTGGAGGAGTTTAAATATCTCGGGGTTTTGTTTACGAGCGGTTCCTGTTTGGTGTTAAATACAATTCAATTGAAATAAATTAAAACAATCAATCCTATGAGAAGACAATGAGCATAGAGAATTTGACATCTTCCTCCTAAAACTTTACTCAGTTTAGACAAAACCTCTCATGCACCGTGCTTCTTCTGTCAGTATTCATATGAGAATAAAATCTGTATCAATCCACAGCCTAAAAATGCACTATTTCCCCCTTTTTACCCCTTTATCACCAAAGAATCATTCAGCCCCCTGGACTTATTTAGTAATTTTGGCTGTAAAATTACAGAATTCTCACCTTCCAGGAACCATTTGAATCCTCTTTCTGGCCCAAAATGGTTCAGGGGTTACGGGAATGTGAAGCAGACATGGTTCAGACAGCAGTACCTTGTGATTGCTTTGTGGCATTGTTATACACTAAGTATCCCCATAAAGCTTTTCTTCTCTTCTTTCCGAGACTGTTTGAATTTTGTCCCTAGCACAAATGGTAACTGAGCTACGGTCATTTAAAGAGCGCCTGTAAAATGGGTCCACTGCTGGTTTAAAAAAAGGATGAAGTAATGTTTGGTAAAAACTGCATCTGTACCCCAGTGTTAAGGATATAGATTGCAACTAAAGAAAGGTTAGTATAGATTTAACAATGATTTAGTCACACATTTACAAGCACCTTACTACTTATTAACTAATGCATATTAAAATAACATTAAAACAAATTGTTACCTACGAATGTCATTGACGCTGTATGTAAAAATACATGCAGAATTGTGACTCATTGGTCAGAAATGTGGGGAAAAATGCACCTTTTCATTAATATTCAGTAAATTGACTCCCAAGCCTCGGATATTTTTGCTCTGGCACAAGTGGTAAATAATGGAGGTTTGTTCTGTGGAGCTGCGATCGATATATTGATGGGCCAGAGGTCGGAGGCAGTCATCATCAAACGGCCCTGTGCTGCGAGTGGGGCCTGACACCTGGGGGACCGAGGGGAAAGTGTGTCCATGGCAGTAGACCATATTCAGCCGTCCACTGATTTACACAGAGCACTGATGACAAAGCAGTTTTACCATCCCGGCGTCCTGCCAGTCGATAGGAGCAGACTGGGAAAGAGGTAGTGAGTAGGCCTTTTGCTCATCTCTGCTGGATGAGGTTAGTTTGAGATGATTCCTACAGAGGATGCACTTCAGCTAGAAGCGATGATATAAGTTAAATTCAGATGAGTGTTATGTAAAATGACGGGAGAGCTTCTGGTGCCTCACTCAGTTAGTGTGTCACACGCAGAAGGTCTGGTCCATTGATCAGACTGAGCTGCACTGAATGTGTGTGTGTATATATGTGTGTGTGTGGGTGTACTCTGACCTGTTTGTGCAGTGGAGTGTGAGGCCAGCGGATGCTGTTTCAGGGTCACTGCTGGTGTGGGACTAAATGGACCAGTCCAGGAGGCCGGCCTGTCACTAGCGGCCGCCCCCTCACTGTCAGTGCTACTGCTGTCACATCACTACTGGGTCATATAGAGCAATCAGTTTGATGCAGCCTGACTCTGATGGATTGCTACCATTGGCCTCTGTGGTGTCTTTGCGCTGCAGCAAGCCTGCTCTGAGTGTCTCAAAAACACACGAGAATTGTCACATCGCAGACAGAGTACAAGTCATTTTGACATTTTTGTGAAATTAAATTCTTTTTTCTGTGTGTGTTTCAGGTGCTTTAAAATAGTCACATTTTGTTGCAGCTTTTCAGAAGTTAGGAATGCCACAAAAAGGGAGCCAAATGGTATAACTGCCCCTTAATTTACTTGTTTTGTATGATGTAATAATAAATTAGAGAGAAGCTGGAAATGCTTAATTGGACTTAAGGAGCACGAAGTACAAGATGGCAGTGTGTAACTCCATTAACTAGCTTACTTTGATCCTGTGTGAGCAGATTCACTTGGCATTATACCTCCTGTATGCCGTAGAAATTAAAGATTAATGTACCCATTAGCCCACCCAGGGACTTGCCAAATGGAAAAATCAGGTCAGGTCATCAGTCTAAAGTCCAAGGATGATCAGACCTGTAGATTCAGCCGGGGGTCTGGTGGATCTGTCATTATCATCTCATTGTGTAAGAAGTATTTGGCTACCTACTGTGGCCTGGGAATATCATCAATCATCAGGACACAATTAGTGCCCTAATGATTGACCAAATGTGCAAACTGCATGCATGAGCATGCTGATATTAAAAACAATTTAATAATGAATCTTTTTGGCCACCTTGGGGCAGCTGAACATCCTGTAAACACACTGCTGATTTTTATTAGTTTATAGAGTTTGTATTAGCAGGCAGCTCAGTTCAATTGAGTTTTATCTCTATGGGAATATTTCAGAACTACAGTTGTCTGAGGGGGCTTTATATGGTAAAGTGAAGACCAATATTAGAGAGAAAAACCCAATAAACACACACAAAAGGATCACTTGGCGACAGTGAGGAGGAAGAACTCACTTTGAACAGGAAGAGACGTCCAGCAGAACCAGGCTTGGGGAGGAGGGGCAGCCATCTGTTGCAACTTGCTGGGGTGTAAGAGGAAGGAGAAGAAATGAAAGGACAGTATGGGGACACAGAGGAAGAAGACAAAATTAAATGGTATGCAGCATTAGAACAAGTGCTCTGTTCATCATGGGAAGTCCCTCAGCAGCCTGAGCCTAAAGCACAGGATGGTTCAGAGTCACCTGATCCAAGTTTAACTATAAGCTTTATGAAAAAGCAAACTTTTTACCAGAATATTTAATGTAAAGGTGTCTGTCTCCCAAGTGTTATGTTTTTTATATGTATCCCAATCTGACAATGAATGTAAGTCCAGTCTACACCCTCTTGTTGGCTCTGTTTTGATACATATGTCTGTGAGGGTGGAGTTTGGACTTTGAGGAGAGCACCCAAAAGCCTTAAAATGAAACCAGTGGGCTAAATAATCCTAAAGACATGGTACAGTTCCTTGAGTTGCAGTTCGAAGAAGTTATTTAATCAATTTCTGATATAAAAATACTGAACTCTACATAATGGCTCTACATAACACTCGTTTCCAGCTCCGTATGTTTTATTCGTTGCCTCATGTGTGTGCCTGAGAGGTCATTTTAGACAGAGTTGTATGCTTGAGAGGGCAACATCTGAGACTGACATCATACAGAGCCAGGTTTAGAAAAACCTGTCAGAAAGCAAGCATTCAGAAGTCATTTAGTGCAGATGGAGCCTGCGATTTTTATTGTTTTTCGGGCTCATAATCTCAATTACTTCAGACTTTAACATTGTTTAGAAAATCAGTAACAGTATTAAAGGTTGTAAATGAAGCATGGTGGTCTGTTCCAGGCTGTGCTAGTTAAACACATAAAACACGAGTATCTCATTCTTCAGAGGATGTGCTTCTGCAGAGTACTGTGCGGGAGGACTAAAAGAAAGACGAAAAGAAAACTGAGGCAGTGTTATTTATAGGTTAACGTCAGAGTGCAGTAAAGTTGCTATATCTTTACTTTTAAAATAAAACCAACTCTGTTATAGGTTCCTACAGTTTTTCATGGTGATGCATGTAGTTTCTTCCAAGCAACTCAGAAAACTTGCCTCAGTTCTTTTGTGGGTTTATGCTCTCTCAGCTTTATCTCTTAATGCGATCCCAGAGTGACTCCATGATGCAGCAGGACTGCTTGCTCTTTGTCTGGCCAGCAGTAGTTCTTCAACTTTGGTTGACTTTCAGGCCAATGAGACACTTCCATGATAATGCACAAACTATCTGAATGTTTGTTATCATACAGCCTTTTTTTTTTTTTTTTTTTACCAGAAATCCAGAATCCTCACACTACAGATAGTAGAGATCCCAGTGGATGAGCAGGCGTAGGCCAGGCTTCTATCTGTTTGTGGTTTTGATTGATTCCATGTTCAGTGTGGAGGCAATCTTCTTTAATGAAATGAATGATTCTCATTATTTGTCATGTGGCATGTGGCATACACCCATATTGTGCCCTCCACTCTGCCAGAGCTTCCCTGGACACGGTGATCCCGTTGGCAGATTCTAAGTGAACGGGAATAATAAAAGGAAAAATAATAAAAGGAAGTGCTTTGTTATTCTCACAGTTGGCCAGGATGTATAGTGAGAAACCGTGTGGAATATTTCAGCATCAGAGGTAGCACGTCTGAAAGACTGCCAAACGGGCAGCTGCTTTGGGATTTTTGAGCCTTCCGTTGATGTTTTTGATGATGATTTTAAAAATGATTTGTGCCTGGAAGAGTTTTCCTTTAATAGGGTAGAGAGGACATTATTTCTGGTTTTACTTCTACTCCACTAAAACAGGGAAATAGGTTTAGGTTAATAGTACAAAAGACAACCAATAAATGAACAAATAAATCATGATGTCTTATGTATTAAGATAAAATCGAAAAGACTTTATTGATCCCTTGTCATTGCCTAGTGGGTAGCTTTGCATTATTGTAAGTTAAAAAATACTCCTAATTTACTTTTACTGGACCTTAGTGCAGTTCTTCAGTTCATTTTCTGTGTGAAGTGAGCTCTTTTAGCACATCTTCTTTCAAGAGAACAAGCTAACTTTCTTATTATTGGCTCCTGAGTGCAAACAGAAGTTTTAAATAGCAGAGGGGTGGTGCTGTGTATCTTAGGCCTTAGACACAGAAACCTACAGACTGGTCAGCAACACCCTGGCAACAAAAAATGCTAGGGAAAAGTGAATTCCCTGAGTGGTTGATAATTTGTTTCCAACGATCAAAGAGCTAGGTACAAGTAGGAAGACTTAGACTGTTGACCTTCAAAATAAAAGTTGCAACTTTTAAAATGTGTTAATTGCAGGGAGGAGGCGAATGCTATACATCGTCTGGCCGATTGGTTTCACATAGGGATCAACAACTCCCCAACCTTTATAATATACAGTTTTCCCTAGCAACCATTGTTGCTAGGCCTGTGCCTGAGATAACTATATGAAGGAAATCAACCTTCACTGATCTTATACAGAACCAAGAGTAGAAAACAAGCATTTAAAACAGTCTTAATGCTGAAGTCGTGGAAGATGGCTGCTCCTTCCTGAGCATGGTCCTGTTAATGCAAATGCTTTCTTATAGAGCGTCATCTGATTACTCAGGTTTTCTCTGTTTTATTGCAGTCTTTACCTTACAACATAAAGTGCCTTAAGGCAGCCGTTATTGTGATTTGGTGACATGTAAACAAAATCAAATTGAATTGAATTCTGTCTTTTTGTCCTGTAGCTTTAATATTCAGTCAACAGGGACACAAATCTTTGCCCACAAATGTGTTAAACATAAAACAAAAGGATTTGAGTTCAGTATTTACGTAGTCCATGTACTGTATGTGATAGTAGCATTTCAGTGGTAATACTGTTAGTTTTGTTTGAACTCTAATGAAAACAGGCAGTAATTGGAGACAGAGACGGTTTTAATTTCAGCAGCTTTACTTACATACATACTAATGTGTTGTTATTCAATCTGGTGTTTCTGCGTAACAGCAGCTCGCCATGCACAGCGTGGGTGCGGGCTGACATATATTCAGGATTCAGTGAAGTGTGTGCGTGTGTGTGTGCTTGTGTATCTCTGCGTGCGCTGATGTCATCCTATCCCTGGAGGGGACATCAGTGGGCTGTGTGGATTTTCCAACCTCTGCACTCCTTTCTTGGTTGAGTGGACTCTCTCCCTCTCTCCCTGTTTGCCCCCATCCTTCAATGTGGAGACACACAGTAGGTGTTAATAACTGTGTGGTCTTAAGGGACCATTTGTGGCCATAAGTGGAGATATTTGGCACTGTGATACATTGCTGCAATCAGGCTATGTAAAATGTAATTATTCTTTCTTTTCCCCTCCAATGTTTAGATCTTCTCTAAATACATAAAAATGATCCGAAACCTGAGCTTTTGTTGGCTGAAGGAAATGCTAATAGCTTTGAAAAGCAAACCTTGAAGATAGCTTAGGAAGATTTCAGGTTAAGGCAAACAAACAAACACAAAACAACCCTCAAATTAAAAGAAGACAACCCTCCTCCCGCAGCTCTTACCTCTCTTTCTACATATTTAATCTATGGTTCATTTTTGTTTTGGCTTTTTGGTTGGTTAAACATTAAATAAATATCCTCAGAGGTCAAACTGAGCTGAGTGTCAGTAAAGCTGAACAGCTAAAAAAAAAAACCCCGAAAAATATAAGCATCCATAATTTCAGCTCTGTGGTCTTTTTTCTTTTGCACCATCTCTAAAAATGAGCCATCTGTTCTTGGCTTGAGTGCTTACTTTGCAGTACAGGTTTGTTTTGATGTCAGCGCTCCTGCTGGCTCAGCTGTCAATCAAAAACATACACCATTCTGCCCGCTCATAGGCTTGGAGGCTAAATTGGTCGGACACAGGCCTCCTAATCTAACGACGGAAAGCTGCATTACCGAACCTGTCTGCACATTCAACTAGAACTTCAGACGGTCTGTAAAGTCGACCTAGAGTAGCATTACTGTTGCATATGCTGAAAGTCCCTTCCTTCTTTTCATTAACAGTGCAAAATTGAAGTTACTTTAAGAGAATATTTTACTGCAAAAACACTGAAAGACTTGGGTTTCATTTGGCCAAGTGCAGTTCTCTGAATCTGTGGAGATAAAATAATTTAGCCCTCCCGCCCAACACCGAAACTGATTTTAAATGAGTCAGTCATGACTCAGGGAAAAGCAAACTTTAACAGTGAAGTTACATCATGTGGGGTGCCTTAAGGCATAGACATGGATTTGGGGGTGGGGGCAGGACAGGACACAGGGGACATGTCCTCTCTAATATTTAGAAAACATGAATTTGCCCACTCACTCTTTCTCTTAGAGGACTGTGCACAGTAAGCATAAATCTTGTTGAAACTTACCAAAGTCCAAAGGGCCTTAACGTATATTTATCATAAAGTGAAGCGAGGGGTTACCTCCACAAAGAAAAGATACAAAAGTACCCTGACGCCAGGCGGGAACAACTGAATGAGCTACACTCTGATGTCTCCAGCTATCCATTCGTCAATTTTTTAAAAGTCTTATCCAACCGAGGGTCACAGTGAGGCCAAGCCCTATCCCAGCCGACACGGGGCGACAGGCCTCCAGTCCATCACAGACCAAACACAGGGACACTCACATTCAGGCCTACGGTTGTTTAGAATCACCAGAGAACCTAACGTGCAGTCTTTAGGCTGAGGGAGGAAACCACTGCAGACTCAGGCTGATCATATATATCCACATTTACTAAACAGAGCAAAAACTATGTGTACGCAAGCCCCAGCAGTGTTCACAGGTGTGGTTACTTTTAAGAGTGAAAAACAGAAGTTGTGTTGTTTTCTAAACAAAGGCACAGTCAGTTCATTTCAAAGATATAAGAGATTATTTTTTTACTATGTAAATATCAACTCCCCCCTTTGTTTTATGCCTTGAGAAAGGAACGTGCAATCTTGTCAGTGCGTTTGCACTGCTGCAGCACGTTAAGTCCAAGGTTCAAACCTAGTGAGGCCTGGCTGCACCTATGTGATTGGAGTGACTGTATCAACATGCCACACTAAATGCTGGAAATCACTTGGATGTTGACACAACAATGATCCTTTTCATTTAGAAAAGTTGAGAATAATTATTTAAAGCTCTCCAGAATGCAGGAAATTAAGTGTCTGATTCTCAAAATTGCATGGAAAACACTAACCCTAACTCACCACCGTTTGTCTTAATGCATCCCTCTACGTGCTCACACAAAAATACATTTTGCCTTCAGGACCTTCCTAAGTGGCTGCAATCTCCAGTCACTAGGGATAAATGTGTATTTCCTGACAGGTTGCTGGCTATCGCCGGGTCAAGTTGGTTGCAAAACATTGATTGCTAGCAGATTGTCGCAGTCATCTATAGTTTGCATGGAAGTTCCCGATTCGTCTGCAAACAATGGCCAACTAACCATCGAGTAGTAGTGAAACTTAAAAGCCTGCATGGCACTCCTCACAGTTCCACTCTTTGAGCAGTTTGGCCTGTGTTTGCAGCTGTGGTAGTTCCAACCATTTAACGCCACCAAACGGTCGAGGAACATTTTTCCTAGGCCGAGGCTTTCATGACTAGGGCTAAGTAGTGGTTTTAGCTGCCTAAATCTAACAAATTCCCTCTGGAAACGAGTCAGCTAAGTTTGAAAAGACTGAAAAACGCTACAAACTCCAGTTTCCTGAGTGAACGGCCCAGTTATCCCCACAAGCTGCTTCCAGTGTAAACTGTCACTCTGAATACGGCCTCACCTGACTATTTCCTAAAGTCATTCTGGCTGAAATCCCTGAAGGCGAACTACTGTACAGTCTTGACTGTTTTTCCCCCTGGTAGTATAGTTCCCAGCACCTCTGTGGACTATAATTGTGTGTAGAAGAAGAGTGACTTTCCTTTTAGTTTTTTACTGCCGCCTTGTTTGTTTCACTGAGGGAGGAAGATTAGAAATATGCACACTCTCTCTCCCCCTCTGTCTCAACAGCAGCGCACTGCACTCTCTGCATAGAAACAATGAGTTAGTCAGTAAAGCAGCTCTCTTGTTTACTTCCCCACCCCCAGTTTTCCTTTAACAACGGGAACATCTTGAGCTCTTCCTTCAGTTCGCCACTCACTCTGATTCTCCTCGCACCCGGAAACTGGCAGAGGACGCTCATTATCTTTACTCTCTGTTGTTGTTCCGTGTGTGCAGAAAGTGGGCAATTATAGTACAGCTCTAGTAGACAGCCAAACCTTTCTATAATGAGAAGATTTCCTCAAGCAGGACACATTGTGTATATGTGTGTATAGCACAGCTTGTGTATGCAAATGCAGGCGTTCCATTTAATTCAAAGTCTGACCAATAAACACAACAGACGCAGGTTCAGTTGGTGCTGCTTTTATGCCATGAAAGCAGAGCAGCATGAGCATGATGTGTTTTGTTAATGGGGAATATGTCCTCTAGAATATATCTAAACAACAGCAAGGGGAGTGATTTAGTTGTTGGTACTGTTGTTTTGCTGTTTAAATGGGAGACGGGAACAGCCTTTTTAGATGAAAGCATCAGAGGAAACGGACGTGTTTGGTTTTGATCTCTGTTTGCTGCATTCAGTGGCTCTCTTGAAAGGATTTAAAGTGGTAATCAGCGGGATAATGGTTTGTTATTTTGTCGCCAGTCATGGTGCTAAGCGCTTATTGCCGTGGTGATTTTTGCACCACATTTCCCACCGATCAATTGTCATTCAAAGCAGCGAGGTCTTAGTTAAATGCGATGGCTATCACTGCTCATATTAAGAGCTCGGTTCTTGTAAAATATTGCTTCCTGTGAGCGTGGGACTTGAATGATTTAAGATGTGTTTCTCTGGAGATGAGCCCTCATTGCATGTTGTTTTTATGCTGCTAAATAATGAAGTTATCATAGTGATGAATGTGCCGAATAAAGGAAAAATGAACTGATACACAGCGTGACAAAATCCTTTGTTGTACACTTGATATTTGTTGTGAGAAAAATATATTTCAAAAAACTAGTTCATCAATGCATTGTGTTTGAGTTGCCCTAGTTTTCTCCCCTCGTGTGAAACAGATCCAGGGTCTGAGGAAGCTCTGGGCTCTGGGTTAAAAACAAAAGCCAGTGAAAAAGTATCAAAAACTAAAGTTCCTTTTGTGACCACTTGATGCTCAGTACAAAAGAAAGTCAGTACCTGTAGACGCACTTTATTTTCCTCCATATTGATGTTTGTAACTCACTTTTTACATTTATTAGTCTTCCTTAGCCCATCTGTAACTCGTCCAGGATGCAGCAGTCACCTCTGGGTGCTTAGTATCATAAAATAAAGACCCTACAACCCCACAACCTATGAGTAGGCACCTGGCAAAAGTGGGAAGGAAAAACTCCCTTTTACAGAGAAGAAACGGGCAAAACCAGCAGCCACCTCCTGTTACTGATTGGGGGTGAGGGAGAAAGACAAGACATTAAAAACTTTTATACATATAAAGCCCCACATGACCGAGCTCCTGCATATATAGCAGAGCCACTGAGACCATATAACAGCTGTTGGCCTTTTGTAAGTGTGTGTGCTGTATAAAAAAGTTATTATTAATAAAGTTATTATAGACTCCTGTGTTATAATGTTCCTTAGATCAGAAATAATCATCTTTACAGATTGTCACAAATGCTGGTTTTAGTCTCTGTGGCTCATTTTCCACTTCATGGGTGAATCTTTTTTAAACTCACCTGCAGTTTTGGGTGAAACTCCTTTCAGTGTAACAACACTTTACAGTGCTAAATTCAGCAGTTACAATTATATTGTTACTCACGTTCCAAAGGTTCATCAGTTACCTGCGCTCCAGGTAGATGGAAAGAAAAACGCACGTGTGGTACAATCAGCTGATTTCATCTGATTAAGCTTTGTTAAGGCTTGAATTTAATGCTTTCTACTTTGAATGCTTATAAAAGTCCCTTCACTCCCTTTGCATTGGTAAAGCATTTTTAAGGGCCTAAGCAGTTTCTGTTCCAGTTTTGTGACTGAAAGTCTTTTATTATGTCACCAATAAATTGGGATTTATCTGTGTGTGTACCCGGACTGTTTATGGATGCATTTTGCTAACTTAGCATTTGAAAAACCATAGTTGGATACTTCTGGCTCACGGCAAACACACAAGTAACCAAAATGGTGATGTCAAGTGGCTGCAGCTATCTTTTATATACAGTCTATGGCTGTAAACAATGTGAAAAGGGTCCCAAACCCAAAGAGAATTACCAACTGTGCACTTGGTATTTCCAGAAGAAAAAGAAAACTGTCACTACTTGTGTATATGTTATCATAACAATATAAAAATAAATCATTAGTTGGCGACTTATTGACAATATTCAGTATAACTAAAGGGCTGAAAAGAACTTAAACTTCATTTCACTTCTTTTTTCACTATATAAAACCTTGACATGTTTTTTTTCTCTCAATTCCCATTACCTCAAGCTACTTCAAATTTATGGTACCAATTAATTTTTATGTTCTTGTTTCCTTCCGCAGTCTGCTCCCAGTACTCCCGCGGTGTCTTCGCCATCTTCGGCCTGTACGACAAGCGTTCGGTCCACACGTTGACGTCCTTCTGCAGCGCGCTGCACATCTCCCTCATCACGCCGAGTTTCCCCACCGAGGGCGAGAGCCAGTTCACCCTGCAGCTCCGGCCGTCGATCCGTGGGGCCCTCCTGTCCCTCCTCGACCACTACGACTGGAACAAGTTCGTCTTCCTGTACGACACAGACCGAGGTGGGTGATGAAAATAAACACCTCTCACTCTGACAGCTTAATCACACATTGGAGATGTTTTCGTGGATTCTGTGCCAGCTTGTGAGCATGCTGTACATTAATGTGTTTCTCATCTAACAGAAAACCTTTTTAAATGCATCATCAGTTGATCTCAGCGAACTTTCCTTTGAAATCGGTGAATCTGCTCCCCTCACCAGAAAATCATTACATTCACATACACTGAAAATGAGTTCTTTCCAGTAAATGAAAATCTTAGATATACTGCACAAAGGTGCTTTGCTTGACAGCGTTACAAGTTATCGGACTACAGAAACAACTTGCAATCAAACATAAGTGAGTCCTTGAGGGGAAAAAAATGAGAGGTTGGGTAGAAATATGAAGAAACAAGTGCTGCTTCAAAGTAAAAGCAAGACAGTCCTGAAAGCTGATGATATACAGATCATCTCAGACAACTGTGCAAACACAGAGAGGAAAAGCCATGAACCTATTTCATCACCAAATGCATCAATATTTAATAAAGCAGACAGAGTTTTTAAGTACTGCAACCATATCCAAATGATTTTAACCCCCAGAGAATTGAAGAAGTATTGTCTTCACGAAGGAGGTAAGCTTTGAATATGACCTGCATTAGATTTGTGGCTGGATGTGCAAACCTAAGGGATCTCATTGGAGCTACAGCGATTAAAAAACAGGATGAGTGTTGGAGGGTAATTTATTACAATGCAACACATTACTATAATTGCATTACATTTATCTATAACTCATTAAACCATTACTCTTTCCAAATTCAGGTAATTACAGATACAAAGTTACTTTCGGTTTACAACCACATTAGCTACTTTCACAATAAACTACAGATCTTCTAAGCTTGTTTTCTGTTTAGTGTTTGCGCTGCTCTGTCCTTCGCACCAAAATAATGAGAAGCTTCTGAAATACTGGAATTGCAGGCTTTGTAATAATGGAGGTATTACAATAGCTGAGCAGTGGCCTGTGATGCAACATCACCTACTGTCGTGATGATTTGTTCAGCCTCTTTTTCCAGTCTTCCACACGAAACGAGAAATAAAATCAAATAATTAAATTTTAATAAAATAAAAGTGCAAGAATGAAAAGATGCAATAAATAAGCTGCAAAGAAGAAAATGAAATAAAATGAGTTGAAGTTCTTTGTGTAAATATTGCAGGTAGATCTTTACAAATTAGATGCTGTAGTAGCAGATGATAATAATAATTAGAGTGTGAATGGAGTAATGGCGTGGAAGGGGGGCAGTGTTCATTTCAGGAGTCTGCTTATGACCAAATGCAGTACATCTGTGTCACTCGAGGTTTCTCTTATCTTGGAAATCTACCTCTGTAGTAGAAGCTAAAAGAGACAGTTTCTAAGAACTACACTGGTCCCCAGTTGCTGCAGTCCAGACACATAAAAAAGACGGGGGACTATCTCCTGCAGTTATTAGAACAATATAGAAGTTCCTGCAGCGTGAAAGTGGCTCTTTGTTCTCTTAGATATGCCAATAAACCTTGTTCTTACCACAGCATTTTTCACTCATGGATGTTAGTTAGAAGAGAAAGAGGATTTCTGGAGTAAGAGAGAGTGGTGATTGGAGCAGACTTTAATGGACATGTGGGGGAAGGGGACAGAGGTGATGAGGAGGTCTTGTGTCGGTGCAATGGAGGACAATATGAAAGGACAGATGGTAGTGGATTTTTCAAAAGATGGAAATGGCTGCGGTGAACACATGCTTCAAGAAGAGGGAGCAACATAGGGTGATGTAGAAAGGTCAATGAAGGTGAATACATGCAGAAGGTGCAATTGGAGAGACTTGATTGTCTGCAGGATGACTTTGGACATCAAGAAGAGGAAATGAGTGAAGATGGAGGCAAAGATTAAATGGTGGAAGTTGAAGAAGGAAGAATGATACGCCAAGAGAGTGTTTGTCCTATTACAGAGGAAATAGGACAAACAGACTTGGCGGTAGAATGTGAAAGTTCAAGAAATATCCAGAGGAAGAGGTTAGCAAAGAAAAAGTGGGATAGTCAGTTGGATTAAGAAGGTAGACAGGATTACTGGAGGTTAGGTCTACAGCAGGGAGAGAGGAGGCAAAGACCAAAAAAAGCTTGTGATTAGTCATATCTGATTCTGGACTTGAAGAAGAAAAGTACTTGTATCGACTGGTTACAGAGAGATTGAGTTGGAAAGGATGTGCAGCTGGTTGGGATGATTATGAATAGAGCTGAAACGTATTAAGAAGATGGAAAGATTTAAACATCCGCGATGAACCAGCCAAAGGGACAGATAGTGCACAAGAGAGGTGAAGAAGAGAGTGCAGTGAAGGTGAGTGTCAGGGGTGATTTGTGACAGTAGGACAGAAGGTGACTATGGTGTATGGTTTGGAGATGGTGGCACTGACAAACAGATGATAGGCCAAGCTGGAGGTGGCAGAGCTGAAGAGCAATCAGAATGGACAAGATTAGGAATGAGTACATCAGACAGACAGCTCAGATCAAGCAGTTTACAGATAAAGTTAGAGATGCAAGGCTCAGATGGTTTGGACATGTGCAGAGGAGAGAGATTGGATATATTAGAAAAGGATTTGAGGCTGGAGCTGCCTAGGCAGGATGGAAAGACTAAGAGGGAGACCACACAGAAGATTCATGGATGTAGTGAAGAAGGAAATGCAGAGCATGTTACAGAGGGGAATACTACGGGGGGGAGACAAAGGCAGATGGTCAGCTGCAGCAGCCAGAAAAATAAGAAAATAAAGTAATGCATAATTAAAACAAAAAATATTTCTTACATTTAAATAAAATTTGGAAAGGTAAATAAAAATAAACATGCAAACATGCTCTGTGTACACAGAGATGTGCACAAAGTGTTGTTTTGTGAGGCAGTAACATTTATCAGAAAGAAATCTCTGAGGTCTCAATCATATCTCCTATGTTTTCTCCTCATGCCCCCTGCGTGGCGAACAGTAAGGTGTGAATGGATGTGCTTCTGAAATAATGGCTGTTTTTTGTCCTCAGTATGTCTTGTGGCCATCGAGCGATCAATATTGCAGCGCAGCTGCTGTTGGAAGTGTTGTGGACATTGTTGGACCTCTCTCCCTCTGGCTCAGTTCCCCACCTGAGGAAGCGAGCTCTGTATTCATCTCATGTATGTTTCTCACTCTTCCGTGTCTCTCTCTTTTTTCCCATATTCCTCCTTTTTTTTCTTTCACCCACCCGATCTTTGCCTCTCAGTCACCACATACACACCGACAGAGTCAATAAGTTTCTACTTTTTCACCCCACCGTGTCGCATTTCCATTACAAGACAGAATGGATATGGACTGCTGCTTGGATCACATCTCCACATCTCGCTTTCATACATTTTCCAGAAGGCAGTCAGAGGGCTTCATTCTTTCTCTCTGCTGCAGTGATTGTTTGAGCAGATTGGCTATACAGGGGCTGCAGAGTGAGGATGATATCGGGATGGCGTCCTTTCAGAACAACTCATTCCCTCCTTCTTTTTCTTATCTGAAGTCATACATGCTTGACTGGATAAAAAGCCTCCACTCCTCTCAACAAAACCGGCATGTATCTGATCAAGTATCCTCCAAAACCACAAAGGTTCCCAGCTGTACGACTTTGCTGCCCTATAGACTGGCTGAGGACACAAAACGTGGCTTTTCTGTGTTTTCTGGAGCTTCGGTCTGGCTTCAAGCTCAGGATCATTGAGACCAGAATTAAGATAACATGCAATTTCAGTATCAGTGGCATAAAAATCACCAAGAGGTGAAGACAATCACCTACTAGAAGGTTAGGATGTTGTTATAACCTCATGGGGCGACCGTGGCTCAGGGGGTTGGGAATCGCATCTGTAACCGGAAGGTCGCCGGTTCGATCCCTGGGCTCTCTGTCCTGGTCGTTGTGTCCTTGGGCAAGACACTTTACCCTACTTGCCTACTGGTGTTGGCCAGAGGGGCCGATGGCGCGATATGGCAGCCTCGCTTCTGTCAGTCTGCCCCAGGGCAGCTGTGGCTACAACTGTAGCTGCCTCCACCAGTGTGTGAATGTGAGAGTGAATGAATAGTGGTATTGTAAAGCACTTTGGGTGCCTTGAAAAGCGCTATATAAATCCAATCCATTATTATTGAGTGAAAGCAGTTATTTGCTACTGTGAAAATGAATACTAATGAGCAGTGTTAAAACAGCAACAAAAATTTCCATTTGAATGCTGCAGGGTTGATCGGCTGTGATGTGTGAGGTCCAGACTTTTCTTGCGTTACAATGTTTTTTGGTTTGAAGCACCTGATGTCTATGGACGTTCTGTTTTCTGGTTGGTCAGTCATTTTTCAGCATCGAATTCACCAATTCATGTTTATCCATCGAGCACTGAGAGATGTAGTAGGTCTCTCAAGCCTGGCAACCATGAGTCCTTAGGGAAAACTGAATTTTCCCCAGTCAGTTGGTTAGTGGTTGCAAAGACATATATGCTGCACCAAATATCTCCTGGCAATTGCTCTGGTTGCACGTTGCAAAAGTTTCCCTTAGTTTTCCATGGAAGAGGTCGACGTAAAAGTTGTGCCTTTTGAAAAGTGTGGCTCAGTGGGGCCCAATTTTTACTTTGAAGGTAAATGTTCTCCATTTCACATCAGGCAAATAATAAGCGAGTCTTTGCGAAGAAGTCAGTGTCTTCCGGAGCAATCACAAGGCAACCTGGCAGCAACCAATCCACAGCTCACATTCTCGTTTTGGGAGAAAAAGTTATTTTCTGTGTTTTTTTGGGGGGGTTTTTTCATGTGTTTTTAGAAATCGTTGTTCTCACAGTAGAGAATTTCCTTCTTGTTTCCAGTGTTTTCATTATAAAATATCTCAACAGGATGCTCTTTTTCCCTAACTCACTGCAGGAGTGACAAATGAGAAGGGGGAGGAGCAAAGTGTGAGCACCGTTTGTACAGATGTCTACTTTTTGATTTGATTGGAGCAATGTCCTGGACATAGAGGGGAGCAACTAAACCTAAAGTATCGATGCAATACAAGAAATGGTACTGTTGATATTTAGATCAATTTGCCTATCCTTCCTACCAATATGAAAACCGAAAACAACCTTTCACTGTGCTGATAACATTAAAAAGCAGGTGATTTTAAAGTACCCATCGGTATTCAGATAATTAATACACAGGTGATCCCAGATCAAGGCTGAGAATTTGTCTTCCTGTAGAGATTTAACAGAGCCATACTGGATGCCTTTGTGAAAAATGCTGGATACATGCTTCACAACACAAAAGACTATGGAATAAGATGATTAGAGAGGGTATCATATTAGCATGTGACACATGCACGCCTGTCAGAGTTGATGTGGATTGTTTGTGTTTGCAGAAACACAAGCGTATCTGTTCCGGGTGACAGATGACTGACGGATGTCTAAAACTCTGCAGACACACTTGGAAAACATTGCTCAGTACGTGTTGCCCTTTAGTCTGCATTGTGTTCCTGTTACTGAAAGTTAGGGCTGTCGGCTTTTTTTGGAAATTTTCTTTGAAATTTGAACTGCCGCTAAAATGATGTTGTGGATATGGTTTTTTTATGTTGCTGGTGTGAGTGCAACAGGATGTGCCTTGTATTTCAGCAGGTGGACTTCATAAAATGCACAGTTCAGCTGACCCTGCTGTCCTCTCAGTAAAACAGGAGGGTTTTTTCTACGTATACAGCCATTTCCAGCCACACAGCAAGCAAGGTTAGACCTAAAACGTAAGGGGTCCTGTAAGTGCAATAACTGCAACCACTGCACAGACCTGACAGACCTTTTAATTAACCAAATTAAAACTTTGGTGAACAGTTAATGGTTTAACTGAAGTGCGAACTCTCAGGTACTAGATTTGCTGGACACAACTTTTCCTTACTATTCATATCCTCTATATTATTTTTAGGCCTGTTTCTCATTCTTTTGTCCAGTTTCTTCAAATTTCTAAGGACACACTGCACACCATATGTGAAATATGCAAAGTTTGTGGTTAACAAGTCTCTGGGAATCACCACACTGGTGCAAAGATATAATTTTATGCCTGTCAAACTGTGCTATCTTTGACATTTCCTTGGCTCAACTAATCATTGACTCGTAGATCAGTGTTAAGTGGCCTAACTTTCCTCTTAAAGTGGTCAGGAGTAAGGACTGAACAAAAATGTAGTGAAAAACAGCCAATATCAAAATAAGAACCTTGAGAAACCTTCAGTAAGGCAAGAGAACTACAGCTCAAGAGCACTTTAACAAGTTCCACAAAGGTGTTTCTAGCTAGAAGCTTTAAAAAATAATGGGTAGGACAAGACTTTTGCACAGGACAATATCTTTTCCAAAGAGCAATTTAATTCCAAGAACTGAGATATTTTTCACATTTATGTTACAAAATGGAGAAAACCCAGCATGCTACAATAAGTAGATAATCGTGAACTAATGCTTGAAAGAATCCAAAGCCACTTTCACAGCCTTCCTTTCATAGATAAACGTAAAGATGCGTGTCGGCTTTGTGAAGCTGCTCACACAGTTCAGCAGAGACACATTAGCGGAAAAACGATCACACTTTGCAAGGTTAAAATTTGCATGCCCACTGAAGCAAAAAGCAGGTGGGACAGATGAACAGCATGGGTGGGGAAGCAGCAGTCCACAAAGTAGAAAATGACACTTTATTGTAAATGTCCTTGCTTTCTGTGCAAACAGTGTCCCTCCTGCAGTTATATATAAATATTGTGAACAAACAAAATCCAGCCTCTCTCACAAAGTCACCCCGTTTCTCCCTGAAATAAACCCCACTGATATTTAGCCTCAGCTAAGGAAAGCCACAGTTTTATTTTGTGTGTTGCGACTGTAAAATCATCCCGGATACATTCAAAAAGAATTTCTTTCCTTATTTGCTTTTTGTTCTCATGTAATTGAAATATATAAAGACATTCAAGATTACCATATGAATTCAAAGTGTGGCCTTTGGTAACATTCATCATGTTCATGAAGTTGAATGAATGCAGGCCAATAAAAATGAAATGAAATAACTGTGAAAGTAGCAATAATGTGTGCACAGTGATTTGTGAAAAATGATTAAGTTAGACAAAAGAATGCAAAACCTCTGCCCTCAGCAAAATGACCAAATCTGAATTGACTCAAAGTGATTCAGTTTTAAATTTTGTCAAGCTGCAGCGCTGCCAAAGCTTTTCATATAATCTGTCTCTATTTTTTAAGTAACCCTGATAAAACAAAAAAATACACAGGCATTTAAAATGATCAATCACATAACTTATTTCATAGCAGTGAAAACAAGACCACAAAGACAGACTTGGGAATCGGAGAGAGACCTTTCAAAGCCCGAGGGAGAACACACAGGCTTTATAGAGGGATAATAAGGCACAGGTAAACTCAATCAAGGCAACAGGGGAGGGAAGAAACTAACAAAGAAAGACATACGAGGAGCCTTCAAGCTTTAACTAACCTTTAAAAGAAAAATAAAAGAAAACTGAAAGAAAGGAAAAGAACAACATAGACGACAGAAACACAGAAAGCGAAAGGTCCAGGAACATTTGGACAATCGCAAAACCTACCTATGTTACATCAGAAAGCAGCGATCATAATAACAATAATAACAAACACCAAGACACACCGAGGCATGGTAAAATCCACAACTGCACGTTTCATTCATCCCTGGTTTGTGTCAAACTACGATAAAGCGGCAAAAAACCAGACCAAGGGAGCATTTCTCTTCAGTTTAAACTGTCCTGTTTTAACCATCATAGACAATAAAAATGTCCTAACAGCTGGAGTAAAAGAATTCTAATGCCCAGCTCGGTAATGAAACAAAGAAAAAAAAGGACCAACATAAACCATCGGCCTTTGAAAACACACATTGGAAACATCAATCAAAACGGCTTCCTAAGCAATGCATTCCAAATGTTTCAATTAATTATTCGTCACTCTTTCTTTTTATAGACTTTATGGGTTATGTAAACTGAATGAGAGTCGGTCAGATGTGTTTTCTGATTTAGTTGCGCTGCTCTGAGCTCTGTCCATGGTGCTGAAATCAGGCTTCAGCCAGCAATTTAATCGGTTTGCAGACACAAGCTGCTTTCCATCAGTGTGATGGCTTCAGAATGTGTTGAATGTGAAAGTTTTTTCACTTGTAACAAAGCACAAGTCTGAACGCACGCTGTCACATTAGTGGAGAGGGACATTATTAATTCAATTCAATTCAATTCAATTTTATTTATATAGCGCCAAATCACAACACTCCTGCATCGTGTTCATGTTCGTTTGGTGACCTCAGCTCACCTAAAGACGAGACCAAAGCTTAAAGAAGACGCCAAACTTTTTTGACTCCTGTCTCCTGATCTTATGTGGTGCAGACTTGGAGTTGTGTGAGTAAATCCTTTAGGAATATTAAGATAAATATAACCTGTGTCTGAATGACAGAACATCATCACTTTGACACGTCGATGAAGCAAACTACGTAATATCAATTTGAGATGTTGTTGTCATTTAAAGAATACCTACTATGTTTTTATTGCTTCTACATGCTGTTATTCCCAGCTTCGTGGTTTTATTTTGGGACCACCACTAGAATAGTTTAGCATGATTCACAGTTTGTTTGGTTTTTTTTTTTTTCTTTAAATCTCTGTTTTCTTACACTTGGCCTTTTTGCTTCTTTTTTTTTTTCAGACAGAGATTCAGACAGGCTTCTGTCTTAATCTCATCTTTAGGCTTTAAGACACTGTTTTTTCTTTTCGGTGGCTACTCCCCCCCAAAAAAACCAAAAAATTACACAGATCACCTGGTAACCGTTGCTTGCTAGTGAAAAGTGAGTATGCCCTGAATGTGTTGTGAGTGGTTCTAGGAGGTTCCTGGCAGTCACTGTGAAATCAGTGATTAAAGAATTATCATGCAGATGTAGAAACTCGTCAATTATCCCAACTGGTTGCCATGGGAAGTGATATAATCCAGAGGTTGCTTATGTGAAAGTGATCAAAAATAGGTACACAATGCTGTACCAAAAACCTCCTTGTAATTGCCATGGTCACCAGTAGTTTGCATGAAAGATGCCAACTTTTCTGCAAATCCTCGCCAACTACTTGCTAAGTGGTAGTGAAACTGTGAAACAGAAGCTTCTTACCTTCAGAGTAAATGTTGCACATTTTTAAACATGTTGGTTTCAGCAACTTTTACCATGAAAGCAAACAGTCTCTATTTCACTACCGCTTGCTAGTTACTTGACGAGTGTTTGCAAACAATCACAAAAATCAATCACACCAAGGTTTCTGGTGCAACACCCTCTTTGTGACCACTTTTAGTCAGTGATAGCTAGCAAACGCTCGCCAACCTGTCAAGGAATACTCATTCTTCCTTAGCAACCGGGGGTTGCCAGGAAGTCACCAACCGGTCTCTAGGTGCGTGTGACTGCGGTGTAAACTGAAGATTTGAGCAGCGAATGTGCCTGCGATGAACAATATTTAGTGATATACAATCTCATTACTAACGTATATAATTTCAGGATTACTTGTACAGACACTGACTTCGTTACTTGAAATCTATTCTTTCATCAGCATATTTATTACAGAAAATATGGGAAAAATAATACGTCCACTTTAAATGTCTAAATATCTGTTTATTGACAAATAAACAGCTTTTTTGCTTTAATTTAGATGTTTTTCATTTCTTTACTTCAGCTTTCCTCGTGCCTTCATTTCCCTGACCACCTTCAGCTGATTATATAAAATCTGTTTTCCTGCCTTGTACAGCATGAAAGCAAATTTCTGCACAAGCACTTTTCACAGACCTAAAAATCACGAGTCCTTATTTCTGCATTGGACTGCAAAGGCAGAAATGCAGAATCACCAGAAGCTCAGGAACCATCCCTCAGAGTATTTCTTTTTCTAAATTTCAGCCATATGTATTATAATACACACAATTAATCCAAGTCCCACTGTGAGTAAGCAATGCGTTCTGATGAAGCAGACTTGCATATTTCTAAACCTTAAATATGTCACAAGGTCTTACATCTTTGTTAGAGGGAATGAATGTGTGTACAGATACGTCAGCACCGCTCAAGTCTTTACGTACGCATTAGTGTTCTCTCTGTATGCCTGTGTTTGCTCTTCAGAAGGCTTTTGGGTGCAGGCTGCAGCACTCTGGCCCGAGGATTTTTCTCACACACAGGAGCAGGCATTCATCCCATATTGACTATAATGTAGAATCAGCCCACGCATGGCTGAGCTGAGTCAATGAGCGCCAGTCTGATTCCCTGCATCAAAGCAACAGAGATACAAGGGGCTGGATACTGTAACAGTGTGTGTGTGATTATAGTGAATGCTGTCCCTGTGAGCTTTCCAGTGCACCATAAATACAAACACACACCACAGACAAAGATGATAAGAAGGTTAATACAAAAAGAATGGAATAACATAGGAAAAGAAACCAGGAAATGGTTCAGGGAGAGTATAAAAGGAAGAGGGAATGAGAGGAGAATAAATAAGGGTATCGAGGACAGACATAAGGGGAAAGGAAACAAAAGGACGATAAAAAGGACAGGAGAAGAGAGGAAACGGTGATGGAGAAGAGGAAACAAGAGTAGGAGAGACTGGAGAGAAGGAAAGAAGAGATAAAGGGAGGAAACATGAGTACAAGGGCAGAGGAAAGGAGAAGGAACAAAAGGAAACAAGAAGTGACAAACAAAAACCGAGGAGAGGAAACTAGAGATTAGGAGACTAAATTAAAGGGAGCGACATACAGAGAGGAACGAAAAAGGTGAAAACTAAATAAAAGGAGACATATCAAGCAAAGGAAATGAAGCGAAAGGAGAGGAAACAAATGGAGATGGAAGACAAGCAGAGAGGAAAGGAAATAAGAGCAGAGGAGACGAGAGCGGAGAGAAGGAGAGGGAAGAGGTCACAAAAGGGAAGGGAGCGGGAAGGAAATGAGATGGGATGACAGGCAAGATGAGAGGTGAGAAAACGACAAAGGAGGAAACGAGGAAAGGGAATAAAATCAGAGGAAACCAGAGACTATGAAAGGAATTAATGTGATAAATGAGGTGAGACAGAAGAAGGAGGAGAAGCAAGGGCGTAGATTTGGCATGGACGCAAGGGACATGTCCCCACCAATATCCATATGAGTGCCTCATTAGTAATGTTTGTATAATCTGCTTAAAATGTTGCATAATTTTGCTGAGAGATCTTTTACTTTGTGGTAATCTTAGATGAGTAGTTTTATAGACAAAAACCACCAGGTCATTCAGTGTTCCCTTAGTGCTAATGTATATAAGAGAACCAAATCTACGCCCTTGAGGAGAAGGATAGTTCTCCAGCAGATGGACTGGTATCAGCAGTGTGTACTGGCCACGAATAGCTCCGAGCCTCTTTGTGTACACTCTGAAGAGGAAGAAGAGGCAAAAGCAAAGCTCTGATTCAATGAGGGAGGAAGTGGAAGGATGGAGGCTCAGTACACATGCGCTGACACTCAGCGGAATGAAAGGAAGAGAGGAAGAAATCGCATGCTGTACATAAATCCAGATGTGCGCTCACTTTCCTCTCCACAGGCTGCAGCTGCTTCCATCTAGTGTCCGGCTCTGCTCCAATCAGCACAACAAACGTACGCATCAGCCAGCAGCTATGTCTTCGATGCTGATGCTGATTGCAGCTGTCTGCTGCTCCAACTACGACCCTGGGGCCACTCATTTATCAGCTGGTAATCAGCTGGCCCTTTGCACACTTTACTTGCCTCGGCTGCCACTGCTGCAGCTTCCTGTCCCAGCGCTGTATATAGCATGTGGCACAACAGGACACAATGGGATATCATGTTCTTGCACACTCAGCCGCCCTGCTAAATTGTATCTGGTGGGTTCGGGGTGGCTGTGTTTCCTGAGTCTGAGAGTTATGATGTAGTTTAAAGGTTTCAGAGCCACTAAAAGACAGATTACTGCTAGTTTTTAGAAAGTTTGAACCTGTTTTCTCTGAGATATTAGGCATTGAAGCATGCTTCTTTAACATGCTTGCTTTCTAAATACTGAGATGAGTGTCACCAAATCCAGTCTGATGTCATCTTCATTTTGAAACCTTCAACATAGCGAGTGTTCGCAAGGCTGGAGAACAGCTCAACTTGTTGGGGTTAGTTGACAAAAACATGGAGTTAGAACAAAGTCACAACCAATGTCCATAATGACATGAAAAGATTTCATATTGTCAAAGCAGTCTTTATAATGTGTAGATTTAGAATCTGCTGACATCTAATGAACGTCTTCCCTTGATTTGCATATCCACTGATACTGGACCAATATTCAATAATGGATTAGTCCAGTATAAATTACAGTGGTTAATGCCCTTAACAGCAAACATCTGATGCTTCACATCTAATCCAAGGTCCACAGAGCAGAAGATGTTGCTGGGATGACCAGCATGCATTCTAAAAAATAAACACATAGAGTTTCCAGGAATTCAAACTAAACTGAAATTAAGGATTGGGTAGATTAACTAAGGATTATCTAAAGTCAAAAGCAGTGCCTGTAGAGGCCTAGACCACAGGATGTGAGGTCAAAGTCTGTGTCTTCCTGCTCCAGCGTCACCTTCCAGGTAGCATCACCTGCATTTTGGCCACTAGATGGAGCACACTCAAGCTATCTTATCTTTGTTTCCAACATCGATATCCTTCCATGTATGAAACATGGAAAATAAATATCCACACATACCTATCTTTACATCCACCTGCTAGGGAAGGAAAATTAACTGAATTTTAAAAGAGTTTATCAACTGACATTCTGTCAGTTACAGTGAACTGAGCTCTAACGTTTCACTTTTGCATTATTCAGACTAATTGTACAAAAACATCTGCTCATAAAAGCAAACGTAGGTGCTCACCTGTATTAGGCTGTGACCAGAGACTGTGAAATAATCAGTCTAGACAGTTATTTCAGTCTTTCCAGACTCTGAATTTTGTACTTCAATATTAGCATCTTGGATACAGCCATGCTGTTTTCTTTAGAGCAAGAAGAGACCACATTTGGACGAGGAGGTGGAGTGTTCCACAAAAATCTACAGCTTTTATAATTATAAATGAACTGAACCACTGTCTGTGACTGTCAGTTATTAGCATGTACACTTAAAAAATGTGTGAGTTGGAGAAAAACGTTGTCGAACAAAATATGAGAAGGTCTAAAGCTTGTTACCCTTATCCGTATTTCAGGATGGAATTGCAAAAATGATAACTCATTTAAAGGCTTTAGCAATGACTCCTGCAGCACTCTGTGAGTGCAAATTTGCAGGTACAAACTGCCTTTTTTCTAAACTGTGTATTTGCTGGGAAAACCTTGACATATCTAGCAGCGATAACTGTAATTGGAGACAGCAAACTGCAGGATTCGAAAGAAAAAATATGATGGTAATCCTGACGAAAAGGATTTCTCCTGATAGGAGCACACCACTGCGATGACAAACTATTGTTTCAGAACCCGACAAACACACTGACAGGAACACATTGGCGGAGAGCTTAGCTCAAACAGCTTCGGTCAATAGCTGTGTAGTAGCTGCAGCTACCACAGGGAATGATTTTGGCCTCCTCTGTGGCTTCCCGCCCTCCGCACTCTGTCCTTTCTATTATGTGTATTTGTCAGCTGCTCTCTGTCTGCAGGTAGGCACGTTTACCACAAAGGAAATGTTCAGGAAACTTCCTCAGAATATTGACACTAAAAATACAGTTAGTTATTCCACCTCAAGGGTAGTTCAAAGTATGTAAGTCAGTCAAGAACTACTGTCTATACTACTTATATGGACAAAATTATTGGGCCACACCTTTTCAGGTGTATTGCCACAGTTGTATAAACTCCAGCACCTGCCCTCTACGTTTTAAAGAGCTCACTGAATTCAAGTGTGGTGCTGCAACAGGACGACACCACAGCAACGAATCGATTCACATCATGAAACTTCTTCCCTCCCAGATATTCCACGATCGACACTTTGATGGGCTGAGCCAGGAATCGAACCACGTTCTGAGTTTCCTGGTTCCAATTTTGTCCTGTTAAAATTGAGAACAAAGTCACTCCAGTGTGGGGTCGGACTCACCAACAGCCAAATTGTCATGAACCAGTTCTTCCCGTAGGAATTACTGGGGACATACTGACACGATGTGTCTGTGTGTGTGACTGTGTGTTGCCTCAACCAGCAGTCCCTCCTGGCACAGGCAACCCTCTAATGGGGAGCAAGGGGCTGGGGAGGGGATGGAGAAGGTGGAGAGGGAGCTGGGTTGCCAGAGCACAGGTTAATCCACTAATTGGGAGCAAAGGGAGACGGGTTGCCAGATTGTGATGGCCACCAGGAGGGTCCGTTTAAGGGGGACATCTGTTCCTGCTGGAGAACAGCCGCCCTCACAGCTCCCTAGTTTCCTCTCTGACACTCATCTTCTCCACACACAAACGTGACAACGATGGTCTCCTCCTCCAGAGTCTCGTGTTGCATCCAACTCAGAGAGACTGACGGGACCAAAAGCCAGGATCTGGCTGGAAAAGGATAAAAGCTTCACAAGAGTTTCTTTTCCATGGGAAAGCGGTTGTCTTGCCAGCGACATCGAGCCAGCAAAAAGCCGGTTTGTGTTTCAAACCAGCAATTATGGACAATATGTTTTATCGCATCATGTGCTTCAACATACCATATTGTGGATTGGAAGAAATCCACTTCAGTTTATTCAGAAAACATACTCAGGACTATAATTAAAACACGTTCAGGGAGCACTGACTGTTACTGTAGCAATACAGAGTTATTAAACTCTGCAAGAAAAAGGTTGTAAACCCCAATGGAATTATGTCTGAAATGAAATAATAGAGGTGCTCTCCTGTTGCTCTGTCATCCTGCGGATGCGCTCCAACTCCACCTTCTTGTACTGTGGCTGGTGACGGCTCTGCAGCCTCGTGTGACGTGCTGCAGGAGAAGGACTACTGTCACCCGTCTTGAATAGGCGGGTTTTGTTAATGTCATCCTCTCCGTGGTGGAAGTGAAATGATACTAAGGACCACCACAACAGCAACGTGGCCAGTTGCCAGTGAGCAAGCCATCAGGGAAAACATGAGACGGGGGATGGTGGGGTTAGCTGATGAGCAGCAGGTGCACTTTCAAAATCTGAGTGATTGGATTGTTGACTTGTAAAAGCACTAAAGATAGAACAGGGGTGTCTTAGTTTTTCTTAATATATCTCAGCCTGGCCATTTGTTCTGTAAATAAATCATTCATTAAATGTGAAAAGTAGTTTACAAAGAAATAGCTTCTATTTTCTGGCTATTTTTTAGGATAAGGATTCAGAATAAGATTTGTTCCTGCATATAAAAACAATTTTGGCATCCAAGGAAAAAGAGATTTTGGCTTCTGCCAAATCACCTGGACTGTGATTTGTTTGATTTAAACATGTTTAAAATACATTTTTGTTTGTCAAATGGCCAAAAAAAAGCAAAAAGCCAATAGTAGGAAAATGAACTGACTTCTGTTAAGTAAAGTATACAACATGTATATGCAAAAGTGCTATACTTTTGTGTATAGCAAAAAGCCCATTGGGTAAGGCGTGTCTTTAGTTTGTCTTATAGTTTCAGCGGCATGGTGGTGTGATGGTTAACACCATCGCCTCGCAGTCTGCATTTGAATCCACAGGCTGGCTCGGGCCTTTCTGTGAGTGTTCTCTGTGCCTGCATGGCTTCTGCTGGTTCTCCAGCTTCCTGCCAGAGTCCAAAGACACACTTTAGGTTAATTTGTAACTGTGTGAGTGAGAATGGTTGTCTGTCTCACTGTGTTAGCCCTGCAATAAAGTTTACTTTTTCAAACTTTCAAAAAAAAGAAAAAGATACAGAGCGATGTTTTTTAAATACATGTTTCGCAGTAATTTTAGATCAAATTGAGATCAAACTGGACTATATGTGGTCCCTTACCCAAACTGTGTTTGTCTGTCTTCGACTAATAAAAAATTTAATCTGAGCCACCAGACAAACATGGGCACCCATTAATATGCCCGGGCCGAACAAACACTGCATTTCACTAAACAAATATGAATACTTGTCGTGTCTTTATTGAACACGCTGAGCAATCAATCACAGTACAGGCTGAAAACGGTGAGCTAAGCAACTTGTCAAATCTGTTTCAGCAGCAGCAACAACACGAGACATTTTCCTGTGCAAACGCTCGGATGTTCACAGCTGTGAGGAGGAATCTTGGCAAAGTTCTCCTGCAGAGCTGTTTCAGTTCAGTGTTTTGAGGATGTCTTGACTGAACACCTTAGCATCTCAGCTGGCCTCAGGGTCAGGATGTTGACATGATTGTTTTAAACAAATGAATTTTCTTCACCATCCTGTGGATTTTCCCATGCCGTTTATCCAGCTGTTTTTTTTGTCTTTAGAGTCTTTCGTGCTTTTACACATGAGCACATGTGTTATATGAGATTTCTGGACAAACTTTCCTGTTAGATGTGGATTCTTTCTCGTGTCTTTCAAAATTACATGTTGTGCCCTCGGTATGATCTCTGCAGGATACTCACGCTTAATGAAAGAAGAGGCAGCTTTGAATTTCTTCCACTTGTAGACAGTTTGTCTTATTGTGGATTTGACACAATGCTTTTGCAGCCTCACGCAAGTGTAAGCAAGTGTTTTCTTGCTTAGTCAACCAACTGTAGTAGCTCCTGAGCAGATAAGGAAAGTGTTTTTGACCGAGTTCCTTTGTCACTAAGTTTTGTGCTTTTAAAACCAACAGGCCATAAAAAATAACATAGACCCGGAAAAGGCAGAGGAGAGCTCTCGCTTTTCAAATGCAGGTTCTTAAATATTTAAAATCTAGTTTTACAAACGCTTCATGGGGAAGAAAATGCATTCAACACATTGTGAGGCCTCTAGGAGACACACAGTGTGTTTGGGTGATAAATACTGAATGACAACATAATGTGTCTGATTGTGAGGAAAATCCACGGCAGCTTTAAGCCTTTTATCCAAATTCACACAAACACATAAATGTTATCTGGCCTGTGGCTGAACTTTATGAACACAAAACTTTATTGATATCGCTCAGCTTGTGTTTGAGATAAACAGGACAAAATGCATCTCCGCTCCCATCCAGAAAAAAATGTCTTTCTTTCTCTCTGCACTATGTGATGATTTCAGCTGAGTTGAGTTATTCTGGTTACAAAAAAACCACATGAAAGATAGAATTGGTACGATGACCATGTATGATAAGGATGATTTTAGTGGGTAATCTTTAACAGACACAAACTACACACTAACTAATGACTCACCGAATTTATTTGAAAAACTGCATGTTGGCTGCTTGTTTTAACAGTGTCTTTAACAAAACTAGAGTAATGGGTTTGTGAAATTCATGAACAGAGTTTACCTGAACGTCTTCCTTCCACGTTTGATGATTTTTGTCCTGTGTGTCTGACTACATCAGGGTACGCCATCCTGCAGGCCATCATGGAGAAAGCAGGACAAAACAACTGGCAAGTCAGCGCCATCTGCGTGGAAAACTTCAACGATGCCAACTACCGGAGACTGCTGGAGGACCTGGACCGGCGACAGGAGAAGAAGTTTGTCATCGACGTGGAAGCTGAGAGACTGCAGAACATGATGGAACAGGTGATGTAAGCTTTTGGCATCAGCATTTGGTTGTTCTTTGTTTTAGCAGACCACAATTGGTCAGTCATCTTTGTCCTTTTTACCTGTGGAGAATCAGCAAATTTTGAAGTTGAATCAATGAAACCTCCTGCATGGTTTGTGCACAGCTATTTCCAGCAGTGTACGAACATCAAGCAATGTTTTACTTCTTTTTGGTATCAGATCCTTTACAAATTAATTGAAATGTCTCTCAAGATAAAGGGTTTTAGCAGGACTGTGTTAGTGTAGCTCAATAATAGCATCTTTATTAACGTGTGCACAGCTTGGGGTCTGATGGTATTCACAGATGCAGCTGTCCTCTGGAATAACTCTGCGCTCCACCTGAGTCTCAGTCCTCAGGACCTCAGCCACAGTTCAGCTTAGCTGCCACACTTTTTTCAGAGAGAAACCCACACATCAACCTCTGTTTACTCTGTATTATTTTTATTCATAGATTACTTGCTCCTTCATCACAGCTTCTCATTTTTGAGCCACTAATTTGTGCTGCTCGTTGGTGGATTGTCCAGTTATTACTGAAATTAACTGGCTGCGTATTTGTATTTAAATCATGCTCACGTGCCCGCTTAACAAATCTAACCCTTAATCTGCAGATTAAATGAAACATATGGGGGGGTTTCTAAACAGGGAAATTTATAATTGCTTCAATATGTCATCTTCTAAACATGGATTGCACTGAAGTTGTGTGTTTTTGTAGTCATTTCCTCTAATAGTACTTTAAGAAATAATAAAAATAGTTGACCTATTATGCTTTTCCTCATTTTCCATTATATACATCCAGTTACAACCGGGTATGTTCATCCTAAACACAGCAACAACTGCAAATAATAAGGCCATTTTATGTTCAAGTAATCGCTGTAAAACAAAAGCTCGTGCTTCTGACTGCTATAAACATTGTTCCACACTGTTGGTCATCTCAGGGATATACATCTATCTAAGCACAGAAGCTCCACCCACATGATGTCCAAATTTTCTATATGCAAGGTGCAGCCAATCAGAAGAAAGGTGATTGCCTCTAACCTCTAACAGGGGGAGGAGCTAAAACGGCTCATGTCAGATAAATGCAGATTATTTTTGAACCTTCAATTATGCAGAACTGCTCCAGAGGCCAAAAATGAAGTTGTGGAGCTGGATGTTTTCCCAAGATGTCCTTTTTAAGTGATAACACCTGGGTCTGATTGTGGTTTTTACAGGATCCTGTTATGAATCATTGCAAATATCGGCACATTCAACGTCCTGACAAAATAAAGTCCAATGAGGCAAGAAATGCAAACAGTCAGACTCACAGACAGATTGTCAACAAACCCCCGAGTTAGCCAGACTTATTTGGAAGAGAAATGACGGCAAATGGTAAAATTCTAACCCAGGCTGTCTGTTTTAAAACATCAATCACAGTTTCCCATGAATGTAAAGCAAGAACTGGGTCCTAGCCTCCAAAACACATTCATGAATTATATGAAAGTTTTCTCTCGGGGCATATAAGGGAAAAAAAATGTTTTCTCTCTTTCTCATCTGATTCTGTGTTTTGCAGCCTGCTGCAAATTCCCATTAGCGTCTCTGCCTGAGCTCACCAGCCTGTCTCACAGACTTCACACTGATGAAAGATGGCACTTGGCTGTTGCCTTGCTAGGCCTTGTTTAAGTTTTAGCAATATTACATTGGCGCGGTTTAAAAATGAACAATGCAGTTAGTTATACTTGATCTTGTTTGCAGCTTTGATGAGTCCCGACATGTTTTAGAGATATATCTCTCTCTCTCTCATATGCCGCTGCACGGAGTTTGTGTTGCACTACCTAAGGCTGAACACGTCTGATACAATCAAAACAAGCATTCATATCTGTTTTTTGCAGGTATTTTGCAGGTTCCTTTAAATTTTGGTGGTCTTAGGCTCTTTGGTTTGCAGACAGGCATAGAAACTATATTGGTTTAAGTGTATGTTTCACTTAGAGCATTTTTTCCAATGTACTGCCAGACCACTGAAAAAAAAACTGTATTTTTACCTATACCATTAATCCATCTACAACTTCTGTTCATCTGGACATTTCGTCACTCATCCAGTTGACTTCTTTAGTCTCAGCTGACTGCAGGTTTCCCCAATCTTATAAACAGTACATTTGCATAATGACTGAAATCAGCCCACTGAAGGAACAATGGGGTGTCAGGTCAGTTCCTTGATCATTAATATGCAAATTCTCATGACCACTGATCAACAACCACTGATCAAAGCCCACTGATCAATGGCCATGAGTACCATTCACAGAGTTGGGGAATGGCTGCAATCACAGGATTGTAAGATGGTGAAAGATGTACCCTCAGGCCCCCTCCTCAATTCAGAGATGGTCTTTCCCTTTTCACATAAATGGATTTCTTGACTCCCCACGCAAACCAGCGTTCCTCCCAATGAAAACGATACGAAAGAAAACAAAAAAATAAGAAACAAACTTTTGAATTTACTTACCTGGATGATTGAGCATGCATCAAGATACCTTTTGATGCATTTTCTATGCAGCTTAAAATCCAAAGCTTTTTATAGTCACACAATGAAGTCGGTCAAAACTGGAGGTCAGAAACAAAGAAAACAAGCAAGCCTTCAGTATTTGCTCATTTTGTTTTTGAGTGCGGATGTGCTAATTAGAAAGTTTTGAATGTAAGAACAGTCTGTCCTGATCTCCAGTGGTGTTAGTTGGCAAAAGCACACTCAGAATATGATGTGCACCTTCCTCTTCCTCCTCCTCCTTCTGCTCATCTTCATACCTTCATCCCTCCATCTTTCCCAGGGGCAACTGGTGTCTGTGTAATTGTTCAATTATTCAGGAGCTCTCCACTCCTGACATCTGTCATAGTTCTAACAATTTACTTTGCAGATGCACGAGTGTTTGTGTGCCTCTTTGCCCCCACAGAGAGGCAGACATCCCGCTCCATCTTTGCTTGATGTCAGCGCACAGGTCGTCTCCCAGAGCAGACGTGATACGTTCTGTCAGATTGAGAGCTTTTGGAATGATGCACTGTTTTTGTGTAGAAGTGGTCAGAATTACATCTATTTTAGCCTGTGTTCATTCCAGCTGTCCTCCCATTAATAGCTTACTAAAATATCCAGATCCAGAATGAGGACTTGAATACATAATTAGACCTCATTAGCTGCTTATCGCCAGCACGGTCAGTTCTCGGTGTATCACAGCTTTCAGATGTTACTTTGACTATCAGAACATGAAATCTAGGAACACTAACCTGCTTCATTTGCAGACGGGGGTGTTGCTGATTTGCAAGATGAGCTGTACAGCTTTTGCAATAGCTGGAAAATAAACACAGGAATACAGCTACAGTTAGCTTAAAGTGTTTTAAAAAGTAATAACGAAAAATAAAACAAGCAGAATTTTGTCCATTGTTCTTTTGGAGTTTTCTTCTTTCAGTAAAAAATGCATTGGTTGCATTGAGTGACTTCCTCCTAACAGGCATTGGCCAATCTGAATTGGGCTGTTGTGATTGGTCAGAATTTATAAATTTATAAATTTTGATTTTTTTTAGAAAGTAAAACACATTTAGTCGTCTTTTGTTTGTATAGGTAAAAATAAAGCCTAAATATATTGTGCGGATTTGTCCACCTCAAGGTAGCCATACATTAAGCTTATCCTGCTTTCGTCTCAGTTTCCCTCTAAATGGGACCACAGTTTCCAAAATGAACATCCTGCTGTATTAAAGGAGATGTGAAACAATGTGAAGCAACAATAACATCAAGAAAATATTTCCTGAGAGCACCAATTAAGCGAGAAACGATTGTGCAGTCAGGCTTCCTTTTTCAACCAGCTGGAGTCGCCCCCTGCTGGCCATTCGAAAAAAATGCTGGTCTGTCATTTGAGTAAACAGTCAGGCACTTTAACACTATAACATAGCCAACAGGGTGCACCTTTGTCCTGAATTTTGTTACTTTTAGCATTAAACCATGTTGATATACAGTTTTGTTTTATTGCATATCTATCTATATAACATTTCTATATGGATTTATAGTCACTCTTCATGTATATATATTAACTAGTTTTTATTCCATAATTTATCCCAACACCTCCTAGGACCTGGCGTCCACATATGTGGACATCACATTTTGGGTTGTCTAGACCAAAATACCAAATTTAGCTCCACAAGGGCCTGATATCCACTTACGAGGGTAAAAAAAAAAAATCTGGTGATTCTTTGTTTTTACATTCATCAGGTCCTAAACAGCCCAAATATCAAAGAGAAATTAAAAATGCATGCCATGGAAGAGTTTGGGTCTTAGGAGGTTAATTAATTACAAAACATAAATATGTTATACATGTTGTTTGTGTCTGTTGTCTGTTCTGTTATGTACATTGAGAGTGTCAATACAGCTAATTCTGCTAAGAAGGCAGTCAGTAAACTTTTTTTAAGCATTAAATAAGCCATTAAAAGTTCAATTTGAGTCAATTACATGAATTTTTTCCCCTCGTGTGGAGTATTAGGGAAAATGAGAAAAATATAACTAAATTAAAATTTGTAAAGACAGTCCTGCACTGACTTCTTGGATCCTCAGTCAGCAATAAATGTCCAGCAGAACATTTCATATACAGATGTGGGCAAAAAGGAAATAACTTCAATATTCAGCGTTTCTTCAGTGTGTGGCAGCAGCAGCCTTTATTCGATAAATGATGAAAATTATGTGAAAATCTACTCTGTGAGACGTGAGCCAAACATCGGTCGCTCTCGTGGTGTCATTAGTGACGGCCTCAGTGCCAGAAGAGGCTTTAAAAGCCATCAGTGATGCAGAGTGTGAGGGAACAGCAAACACTCGTCTTCCTTCATATCATTACTGTCCAGTTTGCTTCCAATTCTCCAGCAGCGAGTCCCTCTAACAACAACAGTCAGAGTTTATTCTGTAACTCTTGTAGCATCTGCATAAACATGTACTATATGATAACAGCAATTTATAACACTGTGTAAAAGAGCAGATGTGATTGAGTTTAGATGTATGTGATTGTTAAATTAGCCAACCTGCATTACGTTTGTGCTTGTAAATGCGGGTGCACTGATGCAGTACCTTTGCTTTGCTGTCTGCTGATAGAAGTATAGATCTGACATCAGGAGTTAATTAACATTACTGTAAGACTTAGTATTTAAGTCTAAGATTTAAATAACTTGTCCATCCGTCCATCCATGTTCAGGGTTGTGGGGGTGATGTAACCCTGCCTTTCTTGAAAAATATAAGAAATGAAAATATATTCTATATAAAATACAGAATACTCTCACCTATAGTCACATGTCATGGCACAAATGTGCTTCCTCTGAAGAGCGCCTGGGCTCAACTTTAGCGGCATATTGAAAGGAGCCGCAGCAACTGACAAGATGCCAGATATTGAACAAAATCTAGGTTACACGTTTTAGGCATGTCTGTGTCCTCTCAGCGGACCTACAGGGGGTGTTTGGGGAGAGGGGGATATGGCCATCTCAGGCTAGGCTCCTCCCCCTTCCCAACTACAGCCACATAAGAAGTAGAAGATGAAGGGATAAAAATAACCTCTTGCTCCAGCTTACCAGACCACAGTTTGTGGCTAAAAACTAGCTGCAAAGATATAAATAATTTCACACCTGCTCTCAGTCTGGCAGGTGTGAAATACCTCATACCTACTACCCCATTACTCATCCTATGCTGTCGGCTTTCTCCATGGTATGTTAGCTCCACCATTAGCAACCAGTATACTAAATTACATAGATCAGCCCCAAAGTCTTTGGAGCTTGCACAGAAGGCGAGTGGACTTCTTTAAGTTTGTTGAAGAGGTTTCACTTCTCGTCAAAGTCACCTTCTTTTCAAGCTCCTAGGACGACTGTGTCCTGGATGACTGTGAACCAACACAGACGTGAGCCCCATAAATCATCCTGCCGTCACATGAGCCAGCTTTATGAATCACCGATGACTGATATCTGACCTGGACATCAGTTTAATGCATCCCTACTTGTGAAACTGTTTAACTGTTTTCCTTTGAGGTAAATTTACTCTCTTTATTTCTCTTTTAAAGACTTGTGTTTCCACTTAGAGACTCAAGAACTGAAGGAGGATGAAGAAAACCGTCTTTATTGCTAATCCTTGGTGAATTTTTTTGATTGAAACTTCTTTCTTCTGAGAAAATAATTTGTGGGAAAGCCATTTATAAATATATGGACAGGTCTTTGTTGTGATGTAATCATGGCTTTTTTAAGAGTAATCTTGAAAATTGGAGCTGAGAGCGTTCAAACTGATGCTCGGGTCTTGACAGTAGTTAAGCTGCCGGGGACCTGATACCGATCCCGGCTTTTCTCCGGGATTCAAAGCACTTTTTTCTCCTTGATTCACGCCCTTATTACCTGGATGTCCAGTGGGATTTCCCAGCAGATGTCAGCTTTCAAAATGAGTTTTTATCACCACGATGCAGCTGTGTGGTTGTTTGCATGTTGAGTGAGAGAGTTGAGAAGATCTGTCACGTCCCTCGAAGTGTGGAGTGTTTACATACTGACGTGACCGTCCATTCATTCGTTTAGACGTTCAATCGTCTGAGTGTCAAACCAGATGGACCCACGGTGTCAACGCCCATGCACTCACCTGTCACATGCTCATTTAATGTAATTAAGCTTTGTTATGCTGTAATCCAGTCAGATTAACGATGAGCTCTGCTCTGCCTTCTTGCAGATTGTCAGCGTCGGGAAACACATCAAAGGCTACCATTACATCATGGCCAATCTGGTGAGGGACGGACACTTCCTGTCAGGGTCCTTGTTTGTTTGCGTCTCTCTTTGTCCTTCGTATTTGTTTCACTCCATCTGTGGCTTGCTTTCTCATGCTGCTGACTGCCAGCTCGTTGTAATTTAAGTCCGTGTGGTGCTGATCTCAAGACTGTGTGTGGTTAAATTTGAAGACCTTGCTCAAGGAGCAGATGTTAAAACTGATAACAGTAGGATTTTTTGCTTCTGTAGTGCTAGACCGCTCCCGCTGTTAAAATATATTTACAAATGTGAGACTAATTGTGGAAATAACAGGGTTTTCCCTGCTAACCCTCCCATACAGATTTGGCAAAAACCTCCAAAAGAAAATCATTAAAATAATCTGTGATCTTTTTTACTCATTTTTTAATAAAATATATCTTTTTTTGTTTTGCAAATGGCCAAACCCCACGAAACATAAGTGGCTTCAATAAAAGTCACACAAAGCAAATAACACAAAACCTCCCCTTTGGGCATCAATCTGTGAATCTAGACTGTTTTTAATATGGAGCATTATGGCATATTCAGTTGGGCTTCATGACTTTAATCCAGTATGTATGAACGACTAAGGTTTCCCAGTCTTGTAGACTGGAAGTCTGCAGATGAGGAAAGATGCATGAGGGCCGATTACATTTATAAGAAACTACTTTAAAAAATCACATGTGGGATGTGACTATCGCCTGGAAGAATCTTTCAACAAGAAAATATCACTTTTAGCTTTGGAAAACTGTTCAAACATCAACTTTATTAGTTACACTTTTCCTCATTTGTTACACGATGTGAACCAGAAGAACCTGAAGATATTTTGTATGATGGCAGTATACTACAGGATCAAAGACTTTATCCACTCCCTGCTTTAAGAGACATTTATAATGACTGTGATCACAGTCTTGTGAGATTCAGCACAGCTCACCACGTCTTCCTCACTCACTGCCTCCAGTGCTGCTGCTGTGATATGTGGCACTCTCTTATAGACGCTGAAGAGTGCAGTAAATAAATTCAATCTGATGTTTACGAGCGGCAGTCAGTTGGTAGTTACCGGCTTTGATATTCCACTTGTTAAGTGCAATACCTCTGCCCTCATCGTCCTTCCTGCCACATGCTTGTTTCTGTCTGCCACTGATGGATCTGTGACTGGACGTGACCGCTCTTTCCCCTTCTTGTCCCTCAAGGGTTTTAAAGACATCAACCTGGAACGCTTCATGCATGGCGGCGCAAACGTGACGGGCTTCCAGCTGGTCGACTTCAGCAACCCAATGGTCATCAAACTGATGCAGCGCTGGAATAAACTGGATCAGAGGGAGTACCCGGGCTCGGACGCCCCGCCCAAGGTGAGTCATGTCAGAATCAGAGCAGAAGTACAACACAAGCCTTTGTCTTAAGCCCCACAGCACAACTAGTTTTACCTGCAGACCTCTAGTGATTTGATCCAAATCCTGTACAATCTGCCGTCCCCATAATTTGTGAAGTGAAAATTTCACTGCAAAGTACAGAAGATGTAGAGATCCTTTGATATTAAAGCAAAGCATTTAGCAGCATCAGCACTGCTTGTGTAGCATATTATGAGATGGACAGTGGGCTGTACAGAGCATACTGCTCTTTTTTTTAATATGGTCAGCTTGTTATTATTATAATTAAGTGTTTAGTTGCAAACATCAATGCCAATAAATTCAAGTAAACAGTCTCAGCTTATCCAGTGGATTAGTGAAATTTGATAAATCCACTAATTTCCAGGTCAAAAGATAAATAAGAAAATGCTCAAACAAAAGACTGCTTGTGTATTTAAGGGTTATTTGAAACCATTCACTGCATTCTTCTATAATAAAGTTAGATGTTAAGTGCTAGTGTCCCTTTCATAATATTTTAATACTATGCCATATCAATTTTTACCCCTGGACTCCTCAAGTCATATCCTTGAGAAAGATATAAACCCGGACTTGCTCCCGAGTGCGTGCATGAATGTTAGAAAGTGCTTAAGCAGCGATAAGGAAGCACTGTACGTGTGAATGTGTGTGGTAGAAAGCACCCTGAGTGCTCGGTTAAGTGGAAAGGTGTTACATAACACCCATTCACAAATGTTACTACAAATGACTTAGTGTGTACTTAATTTTGTCCTCGTCTTCTCTACTTTGTCTTGTTATTGTTATTATCATTATCTGTAACTGTATGGGTCCCGCTGCTTGTGCTGATAGCGTTAGTTCTCCTTTTTACTTCAGTTTTTTGTGTGTGTGTGTCTGATTTCTGAACTAAGATCTCAACCAATGTAGCGTTTTGTCCACTCCCCCAGAGAATGCCTTTAAGGAAATACCTTTTAAATGATGACAAAATGATGAGCTTCTTCTTTTTCAGTTCTTGTCACTGGCATTTCATAATTTGTGGTGCAAATAAGGGGCTGTTTAATTCCATCTGTGGTTAAATCTCAGAATGAGCTTCTAAAAGTTTACAAATATGATGGAAAAGCTTTGTGCACATTTCTGCCTTTGTGAGAACTGTGGTGATAAATCTGAGAGAGAGTTTTATGCATTTGGGCCCTGGAGGGTGGGAAATGTATCTAAAAACAGATGTCCTGTATATGAACAATAGTGTGCGTGCTATTTGTAGGTAATGGACTGAAACATGCAAAACCATTTTCCTTAAAGAATCCTGCTGGGGTAGTTGAAAGCCGAAAAACAAAATAAAGATAATGTATTTAAGGATGCTGCCATGTAAGATGAAAAATATGAATGTGTGTTATCATGTTTGGCATCAAAAAAACCCACAAAAAATATCGATAACGCTCCTCCTGCCTCTTCCACTGCTGCCGAGCAGCGACGTGACAGACTGACCCACTTTAAATCCTTTTCAGTCACACAGATTGCGAATAGCACTGGGGCAAGAAGGCATCACGCCATGACTGTTAGCGAACCTCCTCCCCCCTCGAGCAGATCCGAGTGTCCAACAAAGATTTCTATTTTAAAAACCAGATGCAGTGGAGTGGAAGTGGTGTGAGTCAAGACGCTAGTGTGCGTGTAGCGTGTGCGTATCTGATGGATTGGGGTGGTTCAAATTAAAAGTTTACACCACAGGGCGATCTCACATGACAAAATGTGTGTGTGTTTGTGATATCTGTGTGAGTGTGTGTGTGTCTTTGTGTTTTCCCCCACTCAGTTTCTTGATAAATTGCTCTCTCTCCTGGAAATCCACTCAGCCTAAATTACTCTGCTCCCCACTAAGTTGTCCACAGCCTGAGTCATAGCTAGCCCTTCTTTCTGCTAATATATTAACAGGACAGTGAGTTAGGCCTCCTCCTGGCATGTTTACTCACTTTGCAAAGACAGATGTAAGACTTGGCGTTTAAAAGTTCCAGGAGTCGTCAGGTAGTAAATGGGATATTCTTATTCAATGTATTACAGTGAGCTTGGCATGACAAGGACAACACTGGAGATATTATACCTCATTTACGCCTGGCATTAATACACAGTCTTATTTTAACCTGCAGCGGCAAACACAAACAGCCTTTCAGTGCATTAACTTACTCCGTATCTCTCAGTGAAGCTGCTGTTTTGGTTTATTAGGAGGAATCTGAATATAAATCTGATGGTATGCTTTTTTATAAATGCATTAAATCATAGTCACTAGTTCAATTTCAGTTCAGTTCATTTATATTCTTTATATTGTAAGGTAAAGACCCTACAATAAAACACAGGAAATCCCCTATGAGCAACCACTCGGTGACAGTGGCAAGGAAAAACTCCCTTCGGCAGAACCAGACTGGGGGAGGAGCAGCAATCTACTGTAACCGGTTGGGGGGGGAGGCAGGACAAAAGACATGATGTGGAAGACAGCCAGAGATTAATAAAAGCTAATGATTAAATGTAAACTGTTGTATAAACACATGCAGAGTGAAAATTGAAAAAGTTTTTATGCTAGTTTTTAATCTTCTTTAAAGCACATCTCGCGCCAAATTTCACTTTAATTTATCCAGAAAGGACATTATATGAGTTTTCTTACCTAATTTAAATACACAAGTTTATTTATTCCAGTTGCCCTTCCTGACTCATCCAGGGATCTTTTACATGTTAATATGGCTCATCAGTTCCTACAGTGTAACACCTCAGTAAATCGAAACAGATTCACTCCATAAAATCATGTTGGCTTGCATATCATCTGCATTATCAGTTAGTTAGCACACAGTACCTCAAATCCGAAGCCAGAGGCAGATGTTTTGGGTGTAACTGTTACTTTGATGATTGAAATAACTAATTATTAATTAACGCTATTCAGTGAAGCAGTTTATTTGGATGCATAAAGCTGTTTCCTTGGCTAATTTTTGGTGTCACTTCAGTTATATTTATGAGGTGACCCTGATTAGCATTATTCTGGTATAATTGCATTTTTCCGAGGAATTTGTTGCTTCTTTTTCATAAAATGATAATGCCAGAAACAGATATCATTGCTAGATGATAGTATTTGTTTCTTCTGTTTTTAACCCATGTGATTTTCTCAGGTCTTCCTGCATTGTGATTGGATATCAAAATGATAACTCCAGAGCTTGAAATTGCAGATTTATAGGCAAAAAGATCCAGATAGGATTTTATACAGCCCAGTGAAAAACTAAGTACAGGCTTACTGCTTCCATAGCAATTAAAAGCGTAAGTAGCAAATGCTCTTAATGAAAGTCTCTTGATGAACTGATCATCAGCAAATATGACCGGATCTAGAAAAGCAGACATTTTGCCACTTTGCTGGTATGAAGCATTCAGATGCCAAAATCTTCCCAAGAGTGGTGATTCCATCAAATTCAGCCCAAGGTCAGACTGTGCAATGCTCAATAAAAGAAAGGAGGGAAAAAAGAGCTACATCTCAGACTCTGCAGACCTCAGTTAGCATATCAAATGTTCAAGTTCATGAAAGCACAATTAGAGCCAAGACTGAACAAGTGTGGCTAGTTTGGAAGGGATATCAGGAGAAAGTTTCTTTTCTCTAAAAAGACAACGGCAGCAAAGGTTTTCAAAGTTGCATCTGACAAACCACGAGAAGTCCAGAACAATGGACACGTGAGACCAAAATGGAGGTATTTAATCACAGTGCACAGGACAACACCTCATACCATCACATGTTGGTAGAGGGCTGATGTCTTGATTTTGTTTTGCAGTCACAGGACTGGGGCACCTTGCACTGCAACATGAACTCCTCTGTACACCAAAGTATTCTAGATTCAAATGTAAGACCATCTATCAGAAATAGAGTCATCAAGAAAATAATGACTTTAAGTTATTGCAGTTAAAAGTCGTTCTACAACCTGCTGAGTCATGGGATGTGTTTAGTTTTTATGGGACTGCAGTCTGCAGAGGGTCCTGTAAAAACTTCAACCGAAAACCTGCAATTTTTTTTTTTTTTTTTTGTTATTGCCAATAGGGGGCGAGTTCTCCAGTGACAGAAAGAAGTGCGATTGCATAGAAATTTATGAGGAAGTGACATTACTGTTAGCATAGTAACGTCATTAAACCGTTTCCTCATGATTTTATGTTCCCAAACACCAGTTTCAGGTCTTGTTGAATAAAACAATATGTTCATTTTGTAAATAATCAGAGTTGGAAATATTTACTATGCAGGGTATAATTTCAGCTGGAGACAAAAAGCTTCTGTTTCACATGTTTCTGCTGTTTACGTATGTTTTCTCGGTCAGAGCTACCCCTGGTTTCAGTGGCTTCTTAATTAATACAGCAGGATCTTAATTTTGTAAATTATGGCCCTGTGTAGATTAAAATACACAGTAATAAAGGGTGTAAGTCATTGAGTTTACACGTGCAGTGCTTTTGGTTTCTTGGTGAGTTACACCCTTTGTTTGTGATGCACAGTTTTCCAAAAACTAAAAAGGCAATCATTGAAATACTCGAGTCAGGACTCGAATAACCTGACACCTCGTCTTTTATGCCCGAGACAGATTATCTTTAAATCTTCAGTAAGGACAGAGGATTTTCTTTCTCTAAACCAAGAAAGAGTGTCTAACCTCAGATTGCAAACATTATGTAGACGTTTCTTCATCTGGCCTGGTTAAAGACCTCTGACTTACCAACATTTCTTAAGGAATTCAATTTGTTCTTGTGTCTGTCTGGTTGTGAGCACACAGCTGCAAAAAAAATAAATAGCGAAGTTCCTGGCAGCATTCGCAGTGAGGATGAAGATGAGAAGAAGCCGATAGCTGCGGTGACTGTTAGTGAGTTTATCCCACTCCGTGATTGTTTGTGTGTGTTACTTGGGGCAGCTTGTCAAAGAGTAACAGGGGGATGGAGTGCAGCAGACTCTCTGCAGAGAGCCATAATGTCACCGTGAGAAGTGGGCTAATGAATAGGATTCACCCCCGGCCGGAGGCAAAGTTAATGAACTCCTGCTACTCGGGATAATTAATGCCAGACTGCTTCCCGGCTGGACAAAATGCTCTCCTTTTCCCCTTTCTATCCCCCCTCACTCACCCACCCACCCACTCTGCGTCTTCCTGCCTATTCCTCATTCACTCAATTACTTTTCTGCCCTGCCAGAGGTGAGTTTTAGGGAAATGTATTGCTCATGAGAGAGAGAGGCGAGTGCTTTTCTTTTTTTTTTTTGTAGACCCAAATAATCAGAAGCAAAGGCAGAGGCAGAGTCTTCAGGTCAAAGACAGATTAGGGGAAATTGGGAGGTTTATACTGTGGGGAATGTGCTCTCCTCCTTTTCTATATCTAGAAAATAATGAGCAGAGTAAAACTGCTGCCTCGCTCTAACAGCCAGGCTGTTACCGCGTGCTGCTTGGCCCTGCAGAAAGTCAGCACGCTCTCGGAGGCGACCTTACGCAGATTGTTTTTAAAAACATCTGACCAGCAAATATTGCAGAACATTTTGCCTGTCTAGCTAAATCAGTATTTAATTGGCCTCATACCTTTTCCTGGTGTGCGTCCCCCAGCACTACCCAAAACGGGCAGAGCAGCGGGATCGCCTCGGGCTACAAAGACTGTAATTTATAAACCACGGCATCTGTCCCTGCTGGGTTTTATTTCCTTTCAATACAGTCTGCTTCATCCTGAAGAGCTTTTATTCGATGTTAAGTTGTTCTTTTATAGACACATTTTCCATCATTGACCACATACAGCAGGGGTGGGGAACTCCAGGCCTCAAGGGCCCGTGCCCTGCAAGTTTGAGGCATCACCCTGGGTCAACACACCTGAATCAAATGATTAGTTCATTACCAGATGTGTTGAGGACACATCTAAAATCTGCAGGACACCGGCCCTTGAGGCCTGGAGTCATCCTACCCCTGAACGCAGGATAACATCTCTGATCGCCCCTTCTCGTCTCACAGTACACCTCGGCGCTGACATACGATGGTGTGATGGTGATGGCCGAGGCCTTCAGGAACCTGCGCAGGCAAAAGGTGGACATTTCAAGACGGGGGAACGCCGGCGACTGCCTCGCTAACCCTGCCGCCCCGTGGAACCAGGGCATCGATATGGAGCGCACTCTAAAACAGGTGAGACGCAGCATAAGTGGAGGTAATCGGCAAAGGTTTTTCACTACTTCCTCTTTGTTCAATCCTTTAATGGAGAGCCTGGGTGGCTGTGAGCCTCTGCTCGAATGTCTGTTATTGAAAAGAAGACGCTCTCTGATCTTCACGATCGTTGCCTCAACATGCAGTTGCACTTTTGAAGAGGCTTTTAGATACAGCGGAGCCCCTTAGAGCACAAAGAAGTATATTAAGAAAAGCTTCACTCTCTGAAAAGCGTATTTCCCAAAATATTGAACTATTCTTTAAACGCCCTCAAACCAGTTGAAAGTGTGTTTCAGCTGATGCTCAGAAGACAGAGCTGGCTGGCTTGGTTAAATCAACAATAAGCTCAAAGGAGTAGTGAACATCTGCTTATTAAATAAAATCTCCCAGACTCTTCAAATCATGCAGCATGCAGTGTCATCCCTTGATACAGCCTGCTGCACTTTTCTTCCAACAGTTTTGTGTACTAAAACAATATTTGCTTATGTGGAACTATATCATGTCCTGGTGTGTACATGTCTTCGTCCCCCTCTGTGTGCAGGTCCGGCTGCAGGGACTAACAGGTAATGTCCAGTTTGACCACTATGGCCGCAGGGTCAACTACACTATGGACGTGTTTGAACTGAAGAATAATGGACCCAGACGGGTAAAGCATCACACCACACTGCTTTCATTTGTGCTGTGGATAAATATTTGGCTAACGGTGATGATCACACATTTGACTTATGAAATCCAGTTTGTTTGCAGACCTACAACAAGCTACACGACTATGAAATCATCATACACCCCATGTGGTCCCAATATAAACTCAAACTTCAATCCATTTTGTGCTGCTAATACAGGTCCTAGTCCTAGTTGCTGCAATCTAAGCAGCTCCAGCTCTTCTGATGGGACGTTCCCAATCCAGCTGAGAGACACAATCTCTCCACTGTGTTCTAGCTCTGTCTCTGGGTTGGAAATGCCTCAAAATCCTCATCTATGAGGCTCCTAAGAAGCGCCCTCGAACCACCTCAGCTGGCGCCTTTCCATGTGGAGGAGTAACAGCTCCACTCTGAGCACCTCCCAGATGACCAAGCTCCTCATACTGTCTCTAAGGCCTGATTTAGACTTCTGTGGGGACCTTTGTAGAAGATATGATGTAACCTACATAAGTTGCTGACACTGAGGCCAGCATTTATGCTTCTGCTGGTGCATTACATGTTAGTTACCCTGTGGTTGTGTCCATGCGTTTTATAGCCAGCGCCGTCCAACAGAAACTTTTTTGGCTCTTTCTTGTGATGAGGTTTTTTTTCAGGGTCAAACACTTTAGTCCTTCACATTTTTCCACTTCTTTTGACATTCCCTAATGTCATTTCCAATAGTTTCATCAGTCTCCATCCAGGTATTTGCTGTCATCTGAGTCCTTATATTGATGCTATGATTGTCTTTTCTTTTATTGAGATGATGGTTATAATTAAAACATCAAAGCAACAAAGTAGCGAGAAATTGCACAGAAATTACAATGTCTTGTTGCGTTTCTAGGGAGGTTACGCTGTAGGGTTTCATTGAGGTTTCCCACTGAAGTACAATTCCCTAGTACAGATGAGCCCAGCCACCCTTTGGAAGGAAGCTCATTTCCACCCCTTTTTTCCATGATCTCATTTTGCTACCCACAGCTTGTGGCCATGAATCTATGGGAGCATAGATCACCCGGTAAACCGAAAGCCTCGCTCACACAAACTTGTTTTGAATAATTCAGGGAAGGAAGGCACACAACATTAACTTTTGCTCCATTTTCCTTCCTTGAGTGCTGTCAGCTACATGCCTCTTTTCTATTGGTCACGCTGGCAGTCTTCACAGCACAGAGCTGTCAAAGTTCAACAAATGTCACTCCTGCAGTGTCTGAAAGATCTCCCGAGCAGCATCCTGTGCTTTGGCTATTGTGTGGACACAGCACAGGATGGGGGAGCAGCTATGGCTCACCTTTTTAAGCTGGCGACCCAAATAGCAAAGGCTAAAGTCCCCTCCAGACTCCCACTTTGCTGTAATAAATAACAGCAGAAAGCCAAAAACAGAAATAAATAATATGCAGCCACGTCCTGTGTGAAAGCAACTTTATTTGAAATTTGATTATATATTTGAATTTAATGCAAATTAAATACAGGTATGCATATTTAGCATTTACAATTAGTAGCAAAATAAAGACAGTACTGTAGTTCATATCACTGGTTATCATGAAAAAAAATAGTCCCGTTTGATTTATTGATTAGTATTTTTAAAGTTGTCACATATGTATCTATACGATATACATTTCCTTTTTAGTAATCTGACAGTGTTATCCCAGTGACACGTGATCTGTTGCTACCTTCTGAGGAGACGTAAAAATCAGTCTTTCCATCCAACGCTGCAGGATTCACCAAATTAGTGGTTGGAAAATGTTTATGATCCCACGAGGGAACCCTCCCTGACAGCCCAGCGTGTGTAATCAGCTGCTTAACCACAATGTGGTCAGGATTTTATAAAGGCAGGGGATTCTTTTAGATTAAAACTGCACTGTGACGTTAAGAATTTGTTTTAAGGTTAGACAGTTTACTCTGCCATGCGTGTTATTTATCTGGCTCTCTGAATGATGTGCCTGACAGCATGTCATAACAGGTCTTGTGTGTAGCTCAACAGGTTACAGATTTTGCAGGTTTCCAGCGAGCAACTTTATTCCTAAACACGGTGTCGTATAATTTTCAAAGACCCGTGCTCTGGTGGGCGTGCATGCTTGAATATAACTAAATCGTAAACCTTCTTCATTCATCCATAAATCATTGTAGATTCGTGCAGACTGCCTTCATGTGAAGTATCTGGGTGAGTGGGATGATACGACATGTAGTGTGCTGCTCTCTATTATCATAAGTAAATTGTGGTGGCGGGGAAGCTGCAGCATCTTTTGCTTGCTGGTTTGAGAGGATGGATGGATGTCTGTAGATGAAATTCAAGGGAAATGGGGGGAAAGAGAGAGAGAGGGCACTTGTGAGAGTGATGCCGAAAGGATGAAATGAAATAGAAAGCAATCAAGGTGGAGGGGAGGGGGAGGAGGCAGAGAGGAGTCTCCATCAATCAAAAGCTGCTTTGGCCTGTCTTCCTTCGCCGTGGCGAGGGTCCCGTCAGGACACGGTCTATATATGTGTGTGTGTGCATGTGTGGGTCACAGCCTCTCTCCTACATTTTCCGTGGCCCTCAATCATCCTGATGCCTCGGCACACTGGAGGGATCAGCCAATCACAGCTTATTCCCAGCACCTACACTATGACTCACTTGTAGCTGCTCATAAGGGTCGACTTCAGGGCGTGGACAAAATTTGTCCAAAATTTGTCCCTGCCCCAATAAAAACATAAAAGCACCAGAAGAATTCATGTCTACAGGGAACCAACCATGCCTCTGACAGGGGAGGGTCCTTTTTCATCAGCAGCAGGTCATTTTTACTCCCACCTGCAAATATGATTATGAATTGTGAGTCCATACCACCATCAGTAGCTTAGATCAGATTAAAATAAAAATCATGACTAAACATAGCTATGTGAGACGTGTCTCAAAGTACAGAAATGCCACTCTCATCTAGAGCACAAAGGAGCAAACCATGTGTCTATTTCTGTGCTGAATTAGCAGTTATTGTAATTTTTTTAAAAGTGGAGAATGATTACTTCAGAGCAATCGAAGGCTATCTACATGTTGAATTATTACCTGGTGCCTGCTGTTTGTGGTTTCCTTTAAGTAATAAAGGCCTTTTTTTTTTACCATAAATTGAAATAAATATGTGCACAAAGATCAGGATGGCAGCAAATTAAATGCCTTCGCCCCGCTGAAAATGCTCCACTGAAAGAATTTTATGATATTACAGCCACAGCAAACCTATCTGTCAATTTTGCTCAGTCAGTTTGCCCCTGAAGGACTTCTGGATGAAGGATGAAGACAGTAAAGTCAGCTGAGCATGATATTACACCACATTGATCTTGAAACTGGCATCTTGTGTGAAGTATATTAATCTAAGGCTAAATGGTACTGCTTACTGTCTTTAACTGGCTTTCCTCAGCGTGATATGATGATACTTTATGTATTTGTGACGTATAGTTGGACTAAATAACTAAAACCTGGAAGTTAATTAAAAAAAAGTTTAATGTGCTTTTTTTTAAACAGCACCTCCTGTCAGGAGAAGATGTCATTAGCAATTAGTAATAGACATTGTACCAAGTTTCACAGCTTTGCCTGGGGAAAAATACTTAAAAATACTGTTATATTCTTGTATTAATAGCTCAAATAGTTGCAGCCTTACTCTTGCCAACTTTAGTATAAAGGTACCCGGTCCTGGGAATCTCAACCCAAGGTATTCTTAAAAGTGTTTTCCAAGCTCTGGATTCATCAGCTTTCATCATCTTGAGCCTCTTGCCTCGTGTGCACAGAGACATATGTAGGTCACTTACACCGTATGTGAAACATGAGCCGTCACAGTCTGCACAACAGCAAGAGATACATTTCAAAGCATCAACAGAAAGTAAAGGAATCACGGAGTTGCGATTTTGTCACTTTTAACTTTATCCTTGTATTTTTGTATTTAATGGCGCCTTTTCATCCTCTATTTTATAAAAAACTGAAGTGTTAAAACATTTATAAAAGTCAACATTTATAAAAATCGTTCATTAAGTTGATATTACTCTACATTTTTCTCTCTATATATAGAGCCCATGCACATTATGAATTACTCCAAAAAATAATAATGATTTTTCCTTTATATGTCACACAGTGTATGTTGCTTCTTGTTTTATATCACAATATGTGTGTACTTTTGATTGTTATATTAGCCCAATGATGCATGCCGTTCTTTAAGCCACACCTCCCTAAAAGCACACTTTATTCTGATTGGTTGCCCTTTGTTGGGCTTCCCCAAGCAGTGTTTGTAAACCACACCTCCTGATCTCAGCTTTGGCTCATGTCTGAAACCATATAAGGGAAACCATACACATGCCAGGAAACATGCAAAGCGAGCTGTTAGAGTTTTTGGCTCATCTGGATTATTTTTACTCAAATCCTGATCCCATTGTTTGAAACATCCAACAGTATCCAACAATTTAACAGTATAAAAGTGATAATTAATAAATGGGAAATAATATAATATGATCACTATCAGGGTGCCTACAGTATGATAGAAAAGTGTCCACTATTTGAACAAATTACTTGTAACGCCAACACTGAGCTGCATAAATTAAACTTCACGCTGCAGTAAAAACAAAGCTTTCCTCTCCAGTTACATCCACTTGCATCAAGTAAAATAGCTCCCACGGTATTAGGGATTGCATCATCATAATACATAATACATACACCCACCCGACCATGTGGATTATATAGCATATTATTATGAATCTACGCACGCTTCGGAGCTTGATCTCATGTTTTTGTTTTCACTACAGATTGGCTACTGGAATGACGCAGACAAACTGGTGCTGATCCAGGACTCTCCGCTGCTTCCAAATGACACTTCTGGCATGGAAAATCGAACCGTTGTAGTCACTACAATCATGGTAAGAGACCAGCATGTCCTCAACCAACGCGCACACTCATGCATGCAGTAATATTCAAAGTAATTTGTAATGCCAGGAAGTGTTATTAACAAGTGCCTCTGCAGATTACACTGATTCATATGCAGAGCCAGGAGTGTCAGATTTAGTGGATACACATCATACATCACAAATCTCCGACACTGATACAAAAAACATGACGGTCGGCTGCACTTTTTGCTTGCAAAGTGTTTCTGGTTTGTTTTTCTGATGTACTTTTTTTGTTACATGTTTTAATATATTAAAGGGCATCTTTAGTGGTAAAATTTTAAGCAGCAGCCAGATGAAATTGGCAAGGGCACATATTCAAGTTCAGTGCTCACAATTTGGCACTTTTATAACCCTAAAAACCTTTAAATTCTGCGCTACGAGTGACCAGATTTCAGAGATAAGTCTGCTTAGTTACATAATTTTCTATTTTTAAAAAAACTCTTAAGGAAAGGGGATTTATTTTTATTACTTCAACAGAAATTTCAATAAAACATAACACAGCTGCAGGACTAACTGCCGTCACTTAGATTTTCCTTTATTGCACCAATAAACATCATAAACAGCTGCCGTTATTGAGGGTTTTTTATTCTTATTGCATTTTATAAAGCAGTGCCATACATCTACAAAAGCATTTCACACACACTGAATTGCCTTTGCATGGCATGCGAATCTCAAGCTGTAGCAGCGACTCTGCGGTGGCTGAATAGAGTAAAGCAGCCAGATGTAAATGTAGCATCTGAGGGGAGGAAGGAAGGAAGGTAAGGAAGTGGGAATGGAGAGTCACAGCTCAGCAAAATCCTCCCTCTTTTCAGCCCCTGATGAGGAACCCCATTTTAAGAAACTGATCCCCAGTTGGACGCAAGCAGGATATGAAAGCCCTTAATGGCAGAGTGATGGACACAGCAGCCTGAGCCAAAATGAAGCCCTAAAGACACTGGGCGAGAGGAGAGACACAGCAGCTGTGTTAATGGATACCCTGTTTCAGAAATCTGAACAAGAAATGGAGCCGCTCAGAGCCATAATGGAGTCCCTCGAGAGGATAATAAAATGCAAATGGAGGGGAAAAAGACAGTCCTCTTTTCTTTTCTGTTTTTTACGGACGCCCTCATGGATGGACACCCATTGAGGCCTAAATGGATCCCCCCACTCCTACCATCACAGCATCTGATTTCTAGCATAAACAAGCTCCAACTACACCTGCTAATGTGTGTGTGTGGTAGTGTCACGCATTGTCATGCTTGGTGTGTCTGTGTGGCCAATCACAGCTCGAGAATCACCACAGTTTGCGATTGTAGTGTTTTGCAAAGATCTCCAGAGCCTGAAGCGTAAAGTAAGGAAGTGGCAGTGTATAAATATACATGTTGTCTAAACCTGTCACCTTCTCCTACTACCTGCTCTACCGTACAGTACATTACACACTCCGAGGGCTTCCTGTAAGCCTTAAAACAGCTTAGAAAGACTAATGCTCTCATAATCATCCCAGTTCATATCCATCATGCTTTTGTGCAGCATGATAATATAGTTACATTGTGACGGCTGCCTTTCATTCCCGCTTTTAATGTTTGTTCTGCGTGTTTGTGAGAGTAATGTTGGCTTAGCATAAACTTAATGAAGCGTCCAAGTTTTATATTACATCCATCTGTGTCTTAATGCGTTTTAAGAACCCTTTGCAAAGTAGCAGTTTAACATGTTGTGGAATATGCTTGCTGATTATCAGGCCTACACTAGCTGCTCCCTGGCCTAAGCCTGAAATAAGTTTTATGATCTGACTTATATTTAAAGGCGGATAGCTCCTCTACCCCAGAAACCTGGAGACTGGGACATGGCAAAAGGGGGGGCATGGGGTGGCACCAGTCCCCTCATGGAAAAAAATATGAAAAATTTAGGGAGGGACAAGAGGGTTTGGTGTAGTCTTCCTTAATGGATCATTGTAAATAAAACTATTCAATTTTCAATAAATTAACTTGCATTCAAAGCTCTTGTGCTAATTCTAGATGTGAAACAATGAAATTTAACTTTTTATCTTAAAATCAAGAATGTGTGAGACATTGTTTGACCCATCAGCAGAATAAAAAATCTTTAAGATCCTACCCAGACTGGATTCTGTTCCTTAAATGGTTGAATCATGTTCTTTCATGTGGTGGCCACATGTTACAGGGCAGCCATCTTTCTCACAAAGTCATTGTTGGTTTGGTCCGGAAACAGCCATGCCACCACATTTAAATAAAATAAAATCCCAGAAACCGTTTAATCGCTCTTCTCTTATCTTAAACCTTTAAGAGTTGTCTGTATTTAAACAACACAAAAAATGACAAGCACACACTAAACCAAACCACAGTTGGAGAATCCATGATATTGATTGGTTTTTACCTTTTTTTTTTTGCCGCTTGTTTTGTCTTCTTAATTTTTTTCTGTGCACAGTTTAGCTGTGTGTTGTGTTCCTTCTTGTTTGTCAGATTTGACGGCTGCTTTTGGCCAAAAGCTGAGGGCTTAACTCTGCCCTTGCTTTCACATAATTCAAGCGGGTCCACCAGGTGCCCCCATTCTTCAGACCTGAACCTATCCTGAGGCCATATTTCTGTTGTTTCTTCTCCACAAAGTTATATGATTTTATAAGAAAGGCTTTCTCATAAATAAAAATGACATGACAGTCAACAAGTGCAAAAAATACTTCACCTTCACTTGCCAGTAATCCACATATTTAATGCCAGATACTCGCTGCAGTCCACTTGTGGTGCTGTAGCATCTTAAAAAGAGAAAACAACTTTCAGATTTTTTTTAGTACATCAAAGCTGAGCTCCCAGATTAGCATGGCTACAGTCTAATCTGTTATAATCCAGACCGTGCCCTTTAAAGTATAGAAGCTGTGGAGAGTTTTTATGTCTTGTCACAACACAAGGTCATACTGTTTTCAAAGTGGTGTTTAGTTCTCTTTGTTGTGAGCCTAAAGCTTTAAGAGATAGCTAAAAACCCTGTGAAGTCTTTGGCTTCAGCTGCCCAGAGTTTGATGCATACTCAGAAAAGCTCCCGTGGACAAGGACGACGTTTGATTGTGATTATATGGGCAGTAAAAAGGCTGTGAGATTTGATGTTGTGTGCCTTGGCTTAAAACTCCCTCATTACACATCTTGGCACAGTATCAACCTGCCAAAGGGCAGGAACTACATAGAAGTCCTGCAACAGCGGTGAAATGTTTCGGAAATGGTTTTGCTGTTAGGCTTCACTGTGGTGCTTAAAATCCCTGTTGATAACGCACCTACAACCCGGTCTCATTCAAATTTCGGGGTGTCAACCCCAAAATTTAGCAGATTAATTTCCAGACTGGATTACTCCAACTTTGTATATGCTGGACTGAGTAAAAGACTGCAGTAGGTTCAAAATGCTGCTGCAGAAACATCATCATCATTCAGTGTATAGCTTCATTTGGTTTGTTTCAGGTTATGAGTCAGATCTTTTTTATCGTCACATGTCATAATCTTAGGTGAATTGATCAGTAACATTTAGTAATACCAAATTCCTGAATGGCTCTTACAGTTGCAGCTCTAAAACTCTGGAATCACCTTCGTCTTTAAATTATTTCTGCCTTTAAATCCTCCCTTATTCTGATTATTTATTGTTCTATTAACTGATGCATTAATTGCTGTCATGTACTTTGGTCTGTTCTTTTTAAAAGAATTGAGTACTTCTCAGCATTAAAAGAATTTCTAGTGGACCAAATAAGACTGGAAAAAATGCTAATAAATGTTCAATTAAATGAATTTCATAGGCCTCTAACATCAGAGTTTCTCTGAGTATTTTGGTCTGAAATTTAATTCAATTCTGTTGTCATTTGAACATCTTCAAGCTCTTTATGCTGATTTTTTTCCAGGCATTGAGGGAACCTTCGGCCAGTCACCTGTGGACAATTGTGGGGGGCAGCCAGAGTATTTAGAAAGCAGATATCTGGGCTCAACAATTCAAATCAACAGATAGTGGACAAGAGAGGTAAAGAAGAAGGCAGGCAGGATGGAGCCGGTGGAGATGAGTGTCAGGGGTGATTTGTGATGGAAGGATAGCAGCAAAAGTGAAACGGATGGTAGTGAGTATGGTTTGGAGATGGTGGCACTGACAAAAAGACTGGAGGTCGAGCTGAAGATGCTCACATTTTCATTGGCAGTGACCAAAATGCACAAGATTAGAAATGAGCAGCTCAGACTGACCAGTTTGGAGACAAAGTTAGAGAAGCAAGGCTGATTTGGACATGTGCACAGGAGGGAGAGTGGGTACATTAGACAAAGATGTTGACAGTGGAGAAAATTTCTGACAGGCATACTTTAAGCTGCAGGTTCTTCATTGTCAACATTTATGCTGATGAAAATTACCCAGAAATGGATCAGAGCACGTAGCCTTATACAACAATTAGGGGAAATGAATTCTGCCTGTATTCAAATTACAACATTCATCAAGCTGAAGCAAACAATTTGCAAACAATTTTATCAGTTAAAAAGTTTTTTTCTAGATCTGACTAAAGTAAACTAGATGAAAATAAATGAGAGGTTGAGGATAAGAATGCAAAAATGTTCTTGAGTGAGTCACTCTGTGATTGTGGGAATGAAGGGCACGTTTCTTAAACAGTATAAATAGTAAATTTGTGATTTATAGACGAATGTTGTCTTTTCAACCACGTTTTACATTTCTAATTATATTTTTGCTTTACTGTTGGGAATCACAAACTTTGGCTTAGAGTGGCTGAAGCTTTCAGATCCAAAACCCTTGACTGTAGCACCCAAACGCCTCTGCTGTGAACAAAAGCAAAATGGAGATTCACAGTATATGCTCTGTGTGCGCTTCAAATGTGCTCCTCTTTTCAGTGTCGTACACTCAGTCAAATAAAGTGTGATTAGTGCGTCTAATGGCTGCTGATGACTAAACCCCGACATGAGTCACTCATGGAGAAGTAATAATGTGTGTGAGAGCGTCACACAGTTTGGTTTTTGCGGTCAGGTTTTTGGACAATGGGCCATCATTCTGTTATTGCTCATAATCAAACAGAATGTGCAGCAGATTGTTTGTCCTGCGTAACGTACAAAACACTCACACACAAAGCCAAATGGCCAGATTTTACTAATGTAGACTGTGTGTGTGTGTGTGGGTGTACGTATGGATTTGTGACATGCAGTTGGCCCTGTGGTATGTGTGTGTGTGAGAGTGTGTGTGTGTGTTCTAATGGCATGTGTAATTAGTCTCATTAGGCAGTGAGTGAAGCCGTGCGGTTGTGATTATTGACCAGCCTGTCAGCCATGCTGGCCTTTACTGTGAAGACCTCTGAAGTACTGCTCTGTTCTTGTGCCAGAAACACTGACTCCCTCTGCTCCTCTGGCTGCCAGCACTGTCATACACCCCGCTATCATAAATCATATGGATTAGAGCCGATTTCCCTCTGATATAAATCCAAAAACACTGGCAGAGATCAACTCGCAGATTAAGTCATCATCAATAAAACGCTTGCGATTCATTAAAAGTGTGACATGAGTTCCATTTAAAAGCCAGCACAAGAATTCCTGATTCCTGTAGGTCATCAAGACTACCAAGGTCCTCAAAGAGGACATTTAAAGTAGAGATGTCCATCCGGACCACAACAGGGATGTTTTCCAACAACACCAGAAACCCTGGGATGGAGGTGGGTTGCAAAGTGGCTTGCAGAAGCAGCATGCAGGCCGAATAAGCTTAAAGACTAAACTTTATGTGAGCTATCAGCTGCTGGGGTTGGCTGTTGAGGTAATTTGATTGCTAGCTGACCGGCCAGACCAAACGCTAAGCTCAGTTAAACTTTTTTGACAATGTTGTTAAAACTGGTAATAAAATGATTATCAGTGTTAATCTTTGTGTAGTTCTTGGGGATTTTGTGTCATTTGCTAAATGCTGTTCTACCTCTCAGACAGTACAAAAGACAGACCTGCAGGTCTAAATAGATAGAGGAGTTAGCTGACAACTTTCAAAACACTAGGATGGCGGTGGCGAAAGCACTCATCCTCAGGATTTCACAAACTGTCTGTGGTACAGTACTATAGGGTTATCACCGCAAATATTCAGTCTCCTATCGCGTGGTAAAGGAAAAAGCATGAAAGCCTGTTTGAATGAACTGTTACTCTGTCGATTAGTTGTACCCTGAGCTAGTAGGAATGGCTTGTCCATAAAACCTGTATATAATGCATAAATCTGACATTATTCAGATGTCCTTTGGACTCCATGTCCTGACAAGCTGGAAGTTGCAAAATAAAATAAAAAACAGGAATTTACCATAATAAAAAAATCAAATTAAAACTGCAACAAGAACTATTTCTTACTAGCTGTACTGGCACCCACTGTACTGCTGCACAGAGATGAATGTGGGGAAAAGGTGTTTTCAAGAACATTCAAAGTGTGTTCTCTCTTTTTACCTGAATTCCTGCCTAATTCCTGTCTAATAATTCTCTCTATACATGCACGAACAGAGTCCCTGGACACTGAAGGATATCAGGATATCTAGATTACTTTGTGATGAAGAGGACATAAATGTGACTTTTAACTATGTTTTTATTAGCTTTGCAGCTTTTCCTCCTGACAAAGACCTCTCCCATGGACATTCATACATTAAGTAATTAAGTAATAAGAATCCACAGCAACGTTTTTAGCTCAGTGAGCTACCTTTTTTTTTCCTACATTAGGACACCTGAGGGATTAAATGAGCAGTTAAACTCATTTACACTGGCAGGAAGTGGCGCTTTCACTGATCTGAACCACAATGAAAGTGACAGTTTGACTAACTTTAGCTTGCTTCTTTGCTTCTTTGCTAATGATGTCAATATCAAAATACTTTCCAAAGCTACAGTTTGTTTTTTTACCTTTAAATGAAGACTATTAGGGCTTGTGGTTGAACTTCGGGGAGCTGGTTATTTGTCGATATTAGTGATTATTGAGCTCCATTTTTTTCAGCTGGCATTAGCTAGTGTAGCTTTTGGGTAGTAGCAGAAGGTATTTATTTAAGTCCTTCATACACAAATTGATCTCCAGGCTGTAAAACTACAGTTTTGCTTCATTTTGTGCTTATCAATTTTGCATTTAATGCAGTTATTATGAGGTCTGTCACACACAGCAAACCCAGGGTAGGATGCTGATTATTTTCTGAGGCAGTCAGCATAATGTGAGGCTAGTGTTATGTGTAATCTTTTTCTTTGACATGTTACATAAATAATGCACAAACATAAAGACGGACAAGGGAATTTGATATGCAGATACAGAGTATGATTGATGCTTTATAGTTGTGGGAAAATGTTAATAATTAGTTATTGATAATTTGTTAAAAGGCTTGGCAAATGATTCATGTTAATATTATTAATGAGTTATGGAACCTTGTAACCCACTACAAGCGTCCTTCACTGTATTTTAGTACATCGTGCCATCATTATGTTGTACAGTAACATCTTTGCTGTGCCGTAGGCTCAGCCGGGCATTTGCATTCTCTCCCTGCCATCGAGTCTTTGGTTTACCTTGCTTTGGCCGGCGGCAATGTCAAGCAAACACATCTCAAGAATAAATTGCTCCCATTCTCAATATGCAATATGCTGCCATCCATGACAAAAGTAATTTGTTTGGAAATATGAGTTCAGAAAGCATGCACGGCTTACATTTAGATCACTTTCCGAGGAACAAGAAATCTAATGATATACAACCTTCCTCTGGTCACAGTGTAGACTGATGTAGCCACCCCGATTATTTAAGTGGTGGCATTAAGTTATTCAGTCTGACTGCATCTAATTTCTCTGCTCCTTTCTGTTCCATGTCTGTACCCTCTCCTCTACCTTTTTTTTTGCTTAGTCATGTTTTCTGTCTCTGTGACATGCATCTATACAAATGCTTTGCCTGCCTAAATGATGGTGTGTGCCACATATTAAGAACAGATAGTCTATGAATATCATAGCTACTGTGACGGCTTTTTGAACTGAGACATCTCAAGGTGCATCTGACTGTGAAACTGAGGGACACCGAATGTTTAATTTATGAAAATAACATCACGTTGTATTCACCAGGACTTAAGACTAGAGACTAAGACCATAAACCCACCAAGAAAGCGATTACTGAAGTCGTAGGCCAAGGGAACCAAGGAATTTTTCTCCAATAGATTTCTATACAACTGTAACTCTTTTTACAGTCAGACTAGTCGCCCCCTGCTGACCACTGAAAAGAATGCAGGCTTAAGGCACTAGGCAAAGCAAGGAGTGCAGTGACTATAGCTGTTTTTACAAATTCTCTGTAATTCTTTAGACTCAGACTTTTTAGCTATAGCATGTCAGTGCTGTCTGTGTGAACACAAGTTATGGTCTTTCTCCTCCCACCTCCTTGGCACTGATTTTCTGGTGATTTCACGTGGCTAAAAAGTCAAAAGTATCCAGTTCGACGTCACCCACGTGTCAGTGAGCTGTCCTTTAGTTTAAGGAGATTCTGTTTAGATGCCGTAGTTTATAAAAGTAGAAAGTTGTTCAGACCTGATCTTTCTTTCCTGTAGCTGACGTATGAAAACTGCTCACAAAAATAGAGAAATTATATAAATCTTTGTTCCATTTATAGATTATTATCTTTAATTGTGATGTAATATTTCTTTTTTTACATTGTAATGAAAGTCATTGATGTTGTGTTGTGAAAGCCGATCAGGATTCTATCACATGGATGATTAAAAAAAATGTACATGGCTTTCAGGTCTAAAAAGGGCCTTAAACCTGCATTCCTTTTGATGGCCACCAGGGGGTTGCAAAAAGATTTCCAGTCATATAGAAGTCTATGGGAAAATGTTTCTGTGCCGTGATCTCTGTAAATATTTTCCTGCTCATCTTGAATAAAAACATTGAGTCCTTTTTGTGAATTTAAGTCATTCCAGCTGTTAGAAAGGATGACTATACTCTTTGTTTCTCCCAGTTTCAAAGATGGTGAGGCTTCTTACCTGGACTTCCCATTAATGTGTGATTTTTACTGCGACAACGTAAATCTTATATGCTGTGTATGCTCTGCTCAAATCACAAACAACTAAAAAAGACAGTTAAACTTTCTTACGACTGCAGAGGTTCATGGTTGTTGTTATCTCATCATCTGATTGATTAATAGTCATAACATGAGCTTGTAGTCTTAAACTAACCTTGCTCATTGTTGAAGAACTGAATGTTAAACTTTAAACAGGAAATACGCAGCTTTTCCTATTTTAAAACTTGAAGCAGAAATGCTGTGAGCACCAGGGATAATGCACTAATTTAGCCTCGTTTCACCTTCTGTGCCTCGGGAAGTAGCTCAGGTCGTTGACTAATCACAGGGTTGGCGGTTTGATCCCCGACGATTCCTAACCGCATGCTGAAGTGTCCTTGAGTAAGGCACTGAACCCCAAATTGCTCCCAGTAGTCAGAGAAGCACCTCCCATGGCAGCTGAGTGTGTTGGTGAGTGGGTCCATGAGATCGATTCAGGTTAAAGTGCTACATAAATGCAGCTATTTACCGTTTCTCATTACAGCTCAAGAATGCTGATCGCTCGGTTAGGTCTGAAAATGTGCTTTAGTCTAAATAAATAACTGCATGTATACATTTAAAACAAATTTAATGGTTTCAGTGTTTAAGACTGAAGAAAATTTAGTTTATGTACTAAGAGTCCTTTTTATTTAAAGGGTTTCTTTTCTGTAAACAAATACTTAGTAAGCTGCTTCCAGACTTTGGTGCGCCACCCCAGAAAATTCAAATACATTGTGTTGTTTGAGCATTTTAGAAATTTACAACCTTCATGAGGTCAAAAATATTCAAGATGAAAGCTTACACTGTGTGTATTCTCCCTCTTTCCACATAATCTGAGCTTCAAAGTGCAGTACCCAAAATTGACCAACGGGTGTTGCTTTTTTGCCTGAAAGACATGACTCATTCAGGTCTTCTCGTTCTTCTTGCCCCAGGCAACAATTACAAACAGTGACGGGGTTATGAGATTTCGCTGCTTTGTTTGTTTGTTAGCAGGCTTATTTTGGATTGCTTTGAATGAACACTTTACCAGCAGTGGAGCTTGGCCCAAGATTTGGACTTGATCTAGTAGAACAGATTCTTTACCATTGCAAGAGAAAGCAAAAAGTAAAACATTTCACAGTCCATCTTGTGTATAATAAGTGTATTAAGCTGAAATTGAGAAAATTAGGAGAGATCATGAGAGTAATCCGGATTCAGATCCTTCTGGATCCAGGATTCAATTCATGCATGGTGTGGAGGAAATTATCAACGTTTGTGGAAGTATCTAGTCGTAGGCTCCTCTTGTTTGTTTGTTTCATTTGTCGTCAGGCCTGAAAATCAGATTCTTCTGTCAATACTTATAAGAATGCATTGTTAACATTCAGCAGTCTGTCTCTGCCATTTCAGTGTTTCTAGGATTTGTTACTACCTCCAAAATTTAATCAGTAAGAATTGTGCGTTTTATCATCTGCATGCCCTATATGCAAACCAAACAGGCACCTCATCAAGCCGTTGCTCCACAAGTACCTTAATCCATCATGGTATTGATGAGCTACAGTTCAGTGCTCTCTATTTGTGTGTCACTGCACAAACCCTCATGTCTGCGTGTCTGTCTGTCTGATGGTTTGGTTCACTGGTTATGGTCCCTTGTGTAGGAGGGACCCTACGTGATGCTTAAGAAGAACTGGGAGATGTATGAGGGCAACGACCAGTACGAGGGTTACTGCGTGGATCTGGCTTCAGAGATCGCCAAACACATCGGCATCAAGTACAAGATCTCCATCGTCCCCGACGGAAAGTACGGCGCCAGGGACCCAGAGACGAAGATCTGGAACGGCATGGTCGGGGAGCTGGTGTACGGGGTAAGAACTTTTGTTTTCAGTCTTTTTTGACGGAAATTATCTTTGTTTTGTTTTTTACTTTTTTATGACTCATTTCACTGAAGCTTCAATTTTATGCTGTCAATAGAAGTCAAGATGGTATTTACAGAGAATATGGTGCCTCCTCCAGATCTTTTTGTACTAACAATACATTTGTACAAAAGCTTGGTTTCTGAGAGAGAGAAAAAGACTCTTGAGATCTTGAAAGCTGAAAACTGAAATTATTGATCAAAATCTACATCATTAAACCTCAAACAAAAAGTCGATGAAAGAAAAGATACATCGCATAAAACAAACCAAAGCTGCTGTTGTAAATCTTTGATGAGTATGACATGAAAAAAGTCTATATTTTAAAGGCTGAATGATAAAATAATTATATTGATAAATTAAACAAATTAAATTTTGTAAGCTCATATTAGTATTACTAGTATGTATTAAGTTCATATTATGCAGTAACTGCCAGGGCTGGAGCTCCTTGAGGCTGCATTCAACAGCGTCAATACATGCAGACTCCTATATTAAAATGGCTAATATTAGTACATTAAAAAGCATTTTTTTAATTTGATTTTTAAAAAAAATCTCGAGCTACAACTAAGCAAATAGAAATTTTTTTTCTTTTAGCTTACCCAATTAATAATGGGTGTGTCAGCTTCTACTTACTGTTAGCTGTTTGCTAGGTATCGCCTTACGTAACAGTCACCGTAGGGAAAACTGTAGTTGGAGACCGCGGAAACCAAAACAGCTGTGCCACATGAATTTGCGATCTTGTTGCCTTTGAAATGGTCGCTCTGAGGATGGAAACCAGGTCTGTGACCACAGCAGTCAAAGGCCATTATTATCATTGCTATATTTACATGTTAGTGCTAATTAGCAGCTACCTGCTTCTGTACAGTCTATGGAAGCAACTTGCTAACCCAGCTTGCTAACATTAGCACCATATTGGACCATTTTACCTTCTCCACCAAATATTGAATCTTCTGGCTCCAAAAATTTTAACATTGAAATGACCAAATCCCAAACATAAAGCTTTAAAATAGTAGTACACAATCCAGAAAGTGCTTTTATATTAAGTCCTTTTTTAACTGCCTGGCCATTTTACACGGGCTCTTTAAATTACTCTAGTTCCATTACCGTTTGTTCTAGAAACAAGAGAAGACAATTTTACAGACGAACGTATAAAATAAGTCCAGGCAGCCTGTATGATACTTGTGTGATAAAGGGTTAACATCAAACGGCATCAACAAAGGGTAAATTAACAGCAGATTAGCAAACACGGAACAGAGAGATTATATGTAAAAGCTTATTTTCTGCCCAGCTAAGATAAATAACAGACCTGTCTATCGTAGGGTTAAATAGATTCCTTAAATCATAAAACGCTCTATATGTCTTTTTCATGCAGAATTTTGCCTTTGCAGAAGCTTTTCCTACAGGAGCGGTTTTTCTTGACCTGCAGAGAGCTCTGTCTGAAGCACTGTTTCTGTTTGTTGTGGCCATAATTAAGCCCATATGAAATGAAATCGCGAACAGTCTCTGGTGTTGTTAATGCTAGCAGGATGAGGGGAATTAGGGGAGCATTAGAGCAGAGCTTTTGGAGGAGAAACACAGGTGTGGAGCTTGTTGAAGAATCTCTGAGGACACTTGATTTGAGAACGAGGTGTCTTTTTGCTGCTCACCTTGATGTGGGATCAAAAAAGATGCAAGGATGTGCATGAGGAGTGATAGAGCAATTTCAGGGCCTGCTTGTGGTTTTTTACTTGAATGTTTTAAGGCGAAAAACACATTTCACTAGGAGGAAACATATAGAAACCAATAACAAGTGAAGATAAAAAGGACATAAGTACAGCTGAGGTCTCACTAATGCTTTTCTATTCAATAAATGTGTGATATTCTACTTTCTGTCTGACACTATGATTATTTTCCCTTCATCTGCTGAGAAAAAGCTATAAAATTCATTTTTCCCAGAACAAAAAAAGATCCTTTTGATACTTTCACAAGCAGCAAAAGCATTTTGTTTAAAATGTACAGTCAAAACCCAAATCTTTTTTTTTTTTGTGATGAGTTAAGTGGCATTTTCACAAAGTGGCATTTTTCTCGCCTGCGCCTCTTTGGTGCTGCAGTGACTCACTGTGAAGTCGACTGCGGCGAGCGTAAGCAGAGGCACAGTTCGGGATGTGTCAGGACTGATCAAGCAGTACAGTGCACTTTTGGTGTAAAGACTAACCAGGTTGGTCAAAAGTGCAGGAACAAAAAGTGCAGCTCTGTTCTCTGCTATTTTCATCTCTTTAACTAACTGAGAGCAGAAACGCAGCCTGCCCAGTAGAATTGCTTTGATGGGAAGACATGGTGAGTGACATTACTTTAATGTAAATCCCTTAACAGGAAGATTTAAGTGCCGACGTGCTGCTTTGGCCAAGTACAGCTGGCATCACACAATTTTGAGCCATTTGGACCGTTTTAATCCCACAACAGAAATTGTGTTCGTGTACTACATCAGTGGAAACATAACCAGAAGTAAAAGCTGCATTTTTAGCATCGCAGTATGACTTTAAGGTCAAAGTTGTTGCAGTGAGACTGCAACAAAGAATTTCAGCCAATGTGATGTCATTCATCCATATGTTTGCATTTTGAGGCTTTGACTGAAGAATTTGAAGCATCTTGTATTTTTTTTGAACCAGCTGTCATAAGTGAGGAGCAAAGCTGGCTGAGAATCGAGCACACTGAGGACTTGTCATTCACAAAGCAATCTGGAAACCTATTGCTGGTCTGGTGGCCAACATTTCAGGGCTTCTGTTGTAGCTAGGACATCTGGAATAGTGGATAACAGATATCCAGGCCAAGACTTCCTCTTTTGTCCACCAGCCATTGTTAACTATCCATCCATTCATTTACTTAACCGCTTATCCAGTTCAGGGTTGCAAAGGAGGCTGGAGCTTCTCCCACGTGGCTTGAGAGGTGATGATACACCATGGAGAGGTTGCCAGTCCTGTGCTGGGCCAACACAGAGAGACAGACAACAACACACACTCACAACCAAACTTGTGGCCAGCTTAGAGTAACCAATTCATCTAACAAGTACAGAGATACATGTGAGAGAAAGCCAGAGTAGCAAAAGAACCCATCCAAGCAAAGGCTTAATGTGCAAACTCCCCACAGAAAGCCCCCTACGAACCAGGAGGTTTAAATCAGGAAGCTTATACCTTGTGGCACAGTGATGTGGAATTTGCATCTTCTCCGTGTGCCTGTGTGGGCTCACTCCAGATACTCTGGCTTTCTCCCACAGTCCAAAGACATGCATGTTAGGCTAGCTGGTGATTCTAAACTAGCTACGGATTGCAATTGGTTGTTTCTGTCCTACCCCATCCCTCACCCTGTGACAGCCGGGATTGTGTCCAGCACACCTGCAACCCTGAAAAGGATAAGTGGGAGAAAACTGGATGGACAGATCCTAAATAACCAACTTGTCAGCAAACATTGTGTTCCTTCTTTTCACTCCGATGAATCTTTGTCTTTAACTTTTTTGTTCCTGGTTGTTATACCTGTAAGCAGAAGGCAGTTCCTTGTCCCCCTGAAGCGGCTGACCTTCAGACCTTAATGCCTCATTGTTACTCGTTTATGCCTTAAGGACTTTACACACTGGACGTATAAAATTCATGCAAATATTTTTTGCATTCAGTAAATTCTTTAGACTCACCGATTCTTAATGCAACCATTCACACTAATTGCGTAATTTCGCTGAATGAATTTGTGACTTTTATTTTTTTCAGATCAAGTTGGGTTTTTCAGATATTTCCCATGAGAATAAATGGGTCAATGCATTTGGCACCAACTGCGCTCGTAGCTCAAAACACACACCAGTACTGATATGGAAATGGTAAAATACTATTTTACCTCAGATACACAACAAGATGCTGCTTCTGATCAGTTGACTCTGTGAAATGATTTCTTTCGTTCCCATCTCTGCCTACAAGAGCTGCAACTTAATCAAAAACCCTAAAATATAACTGGTTTTATTTTTTGTTTTACTCTTAACTAGAAGCATAATCCACCAAATGAACATGGTGATGTATTCAGTAGCCTTTGAGCCAACAAGTTCACAGAATTCATTAATAAAGTTTTTAGTGAAGTCATAAATTAATCTGGAAGTGAGACTATTTTCTAATAGATTTCTAAACAAACTGGGTTTTTTGTAGCTATCATGTGTGTTTGCAAAGCTGGCAGCTTATTCTACTGTTATCATGTGACTTCTGAGGACATGCCAAGTGTCAGCACTTCTTCCCTCTAAGGCATTGGTTAGAGGCCATTCATTTCTCCCCCTGCTCTGAACAGAAAAGATCCGTTCTACCACAAAAGCCCCTGCCTCCTTTTAACCCTGCCTTGTATTTTAGTGCACACTAAATGCCCTGAGGCTGTCATCTTAGTGCATTTTGCTGAGGATGAAAGAACTTAAATCTCTTTCATTTTCTTTCCGCCCTCCCTCTTTTCTCCTTTCCTACCTCCTTAAGTGCGCGATGGTCATAATAAAACTTTAAATTCTTGCTGATATTAAGCCCTTTGCTTCCCTGCTGGGCAGACAAGGTCACAAGTGTTGCTAAGTCACTAACTGTAATCTGGTTTGTGGATTTTCAGCAAGTCGGTATGCACTTTTTCCACAGCTGCAGACCTCCGGGGTGGCCGTTTCCCCTTTTTTTGCCTTGCTGTGCTGTAAGCATATTTCTCTGACATATTATTTTATCCTCCCTACTCATTCCCCTGGAGTTTGAGCTAAGCCTTTGAGCATTAGAGAGGATTTCAGAATTTCCTTTTCAATTTCTTTCCCTTCTCTCTCTGTCTTAACTTGATCACTCCGAGATGTGTTCGGCTGCCATCTTCAACTAGATCGCTCAGAGATTTGTTCAGCCAAGGGAGAAATTCATTACGTGAACAATGTCATGAATAAGAATGACACCATCTGAGTAGGAAGAAGAAACTGTTTTTTGTTGTCTGAGGGTTGGCTAGCTATTGCCCTTTGGGATGCATCTGTGACTAAGTGGTGTTTGATTGTTGCATGGCCGGGCTCAGAAAGATGATCCATCATTTGCATTTGCTTATCTGTCATCATTTGGGTTCAGGGAGGCTAATCAAATTCCGCTTTATCTCGCCTCCTACAGAAAGCGGAAATCGCTGTGGCCCCTTTGACTATCACGTTGGTCCGGGAGGAGGTGATTGATTTCTCCAAGCCCTTCATGTCGCTGGGCATTTCCATCATGATCAAAAAGCCCCAAAAATCGAAACCAGGGGTGTTCTCCTTCCTGGACCCGTTGGCCTACGAGATCTGGATGTGCATCGTGTTTGCCTATATCGGCGTGAGCGTGGTGCTCTTCCTGGTCAGCCGCTTCAGCCCGTACGAATGGCACACCGAGGAGCCCGAAGAGGGCACCGACGGTCCGCCAAGCGACCAGCCCCCCAATGAGTTTGGCATCTTCAACTCCCTCTGGTTCTCCCTGGGCGCCTTCATGCAGCAGGGCTGTGACATCTCCCCCAGGTAAGACAGCATCTCGTCAATTTTTACAAGTATTTTGTTTGCTCCAAACTCTACAGTACATTTTTTTTTTTACTCAGGATACAGGCACATTACACGACCTCTAGGCCAATTATAATCACAATGTGCCTTCACGTCAGATTGGATTGGGTCTGTGTGAGCGTGGATGATCGTACTGTACAGATGACTCTGTGTGAGCGTAGCGTACTTAAACCCCTCGCCTGTCAATCCAGTTAGGACTGTCATCATTAATTCAAACATGTTTGATTGACACAAATGAAAACCGAACGAGTCTCGACACCCTGCCGTGACGAGCAGTAGTCTGTGACAGACGAAGGGGGGGGGAAAGAACACATTAATATGTTGTTCGGGCCTCGTGTTTTTAATCACGTTTAACACATCGCTGCCGCTGAAGAACAGCAGTCAGTCTTTTTCAAATGTAGCTCATTTTAAAAGTGTGGGCGTGTGTATTAAACAGGATGGAACATGATTTGGAAATGATAGTTGGCATGAGCGTGATTTATTTATTTATTTTTTAATAAAATCTTTATTTACTTCTATACTATGTAAATATTTATGTCGTGGATATGAAAACCTCATCATTTAGTACTTTTAAAAAACAAGTCCAGACAGTTTGCCAGCACAAATGATTAAATAATGTTGTTTTGTGTTACTAAGGAACATAAAAATGATCTTAAGGAAATAGTTCAACCTTTTGGGAAGAATTTATTTTTGCCTCCTTTTCTTGATACACACTCACTGCCCATTTTATTAGGCACATCCTGGATCCCAGTTTGCCTTCAGCTTTAAGTCTTCGTAGCACAGATTCAGCAAGGTGCCGAAAACATTCCCCAAATATTTTGGTCCATGTTGACGTAGTAGCATCACAAAGTTACTGCAGATTTTTGAGCTCTACAACACATGATGAGAATCCCAAAGGTGCCTTAGTGAATTGAGATCTGTTGACTGTGGAGGCCGTTTGAGTACAATGAATTCACTGACACTGGCACATTATTTGGCTGGAAACAGCCATCAGAAGAATGGTACACTGTGGTCATAAAGCAGTAGCCATGGTCAACAACAATACTCAGGTAGGCTGTGGTGTTTAAACAATGCTCAGTTGGTACTGACGGCCCCGAAGTGTGCCAAGAATATATTGGCCACACCATTACACCACCAGCAGCCCGAACTAGGCAGGAGGGATATGTGCTTTCATGTTGTTTATGCCAAAATATAAAATATACCTGGTTTGATTGTCTATTTTACTCTAACTAGAACGGTAATTGACCAAATGAACATGATGTTGTGTTCGGTAGCATCTGAAACAAAATGCAAATTCTAGCCTCAGTTTCTTGTTCTTAGATGGCAGCTGCGACCTTCTGCTGCTGTAGCCCATCTGCTTCCAGTTTTAATGCGCTGTGCATTCAGAGATTCTTTCCTGCATTCCTTACAAGAAAGGAACGCAGGAATTATATATTTATGATAACGAGCAGTTAAACAGATATACCTAATGAAGTTGCTGGTGAGTGTAAACCACTGTTAACTTCTAGTCTAAGAGTTCAAATTAACACCTACCAACATCCATAAAGTTCATGAATTATCGTCCTTTGTGGGGTTTGTAACTCTGTCTTGATGAAAAGCAGTTTGTTTGTCCACTAAGTACTTAACGAAACGGCACACACTGACTGTGCCTAGCGGCATAAACAATAGCAGTTGTGTTTATGTCTTTGTTTGTATAAGGTTTAAACAAGAACAAGAGTCTGTCGGGCCAGCAGCTCTGTGAGCGTGTGCAGCTTATGGGGAATATCATTAGTTTCAGTGGCTTTTGGTCATAAACCAAAATATTGGGCAAAAGTAGTTCAGAAAACTTATTACAGTTCATCCTGAGGGAGTGATAGATGTCTAGACTAAATTTAAGTTGTTAAGACATTTGATTGAAAACATATAAATGCCCAGAAGTAAGAGAAAAATGTCTGAAACCATCTGACATGTGCAACTACACAAACAAATGTGATAAATATACAGAGTAAGGACAGAGTAGGCTGTCTGCCTCACACAGGACGGTAGTATTTGGGGAAACGGTGCGTCTGTTTTTGCAGCCTTTAAAAGACACAGTTTCCTATAAGACCCAGAGGGAGGACCAAACACAATAGCATGACTAATTTTCTGAAGGATGGATTTGTTGCAGATGCCTCGAACAGCCTAACAGAGACGCTACCACAGAAACTGTTGGACTTCAGAGGTTATAGCTACAATGGGGCAAATAATTATTTGGTCCTCTGCTGATTTTTTATGGTAGTTTCATTTTACTGGAGAGAGACAATTTCAAACAAAAATCCAGAAAAAAGACTTTTCACGGAGAAGCTTTTGTTGGCGGTAAGAAATCTCATGTAGTTGGTCACCAGGTTTGCACACATTTCAGGAGGGATTTATGGCCTACTCCTCTTTTACGGAAGCTTTCTAAATCCTTCCGGTTTCTTGGCTGCTGCTTGGCAACTTGAAGTTTCAGCTCCCTCCACAGATTTTCTATAGAATTGAGGTCTGGAGAACAGCTAGGCCACTTCTTCTTTAGACACTCATTTATTGCCTTGGTGGTAGGTTTTTAGGTTTTTAGGTCATCTTCAGTGTTATGGCAGAGAAAAGGAGGTTATTGTCCAAGATTTTACAGTGCATGGCCCCATCCAATTCAGTTCAGTTTTATTTATACAGTGCCAAATCATAATAACTAAAGTTGTCCTTTACCATTAATAGAAAAACAGCCCCAAAGCTAAATGTCTCCTCCTCTGTGCTTGACTGTGGGGATGGTGTTCTTTGGGTCATACTCAGCATTTCTCTTCCTCCGATCACGGCAACTCAAGTTGATACCAAAGAGCCTGAGTTTGGTTTCATCTGATCACAGTACTTTCACCAGCCCGTCTCAGAATCAGTTAGATTCTAACTTAAGACGGGCTTGTTTGTGTGCCTTCTGCTGCTTATAACTTATTAGCGACTGTGGTCCTCACTGCCTTCAGATCATTAACAAGATTAATATTAATTCCTGTGATTGGGCTGCTCCACTACCTTTCTTCCCATGAGGGTGTTGGGGTTTTGTTTTATAGTCTGTGTGTCTCTGTTAAAATGGAACTACGACAATAATATATCATATAATTATTGCCCCCACTGTATACGAAGAAAAACACAAAATCAAAATCGTGTTGAGGTGAGTTTATTAATATGAACAAAGTTTAGATAACATAAGTCTTTTCTTAGGAAAACTATAACAGTGGAGAGCAGACTCCAGGAGCAGTATTCACTTTCTCAGAAACACCAATAAAAGTTCCTGAAACTAGTGGAAGACTGGAGATCACGTCCTTGGCTCTCTTATGACTTTGGATATATGAAAGTCTGCACAAAATTTTATCCAATAGTTATAGACAGATTAATGTGCCTGCTGGGCACGAGCCCAGGGGCTTCTGATCTCATCCCAGAAACACTATCCATTTCCCGGAAAAACAAACAAAATGAAATGAAAAGAAGTGGAGATGGAAATGAAAAATGGCAACAAAGAAATACAAAAGAGACCAAAATTTAGAGCAAAATAATGGCCACAAGGAGCAAAAATGACAAGAATTTGCAATATGACTCAAATTAAACACACAAAGAAAAGAGGCACAAAATGATGAAAAAAGTCAACATCTTTTTTTTTCTTTCAGTCTGGGTATTTTGGTCCTCTATGGGATGAGTGCCTGAGGGGCCTCTTAAATTATAATCTGTCCAGGCCAACACATGTGGATGGATTTCATTCCATTCACAGAGCCGCGCCACTAGCTTGGCTAAAAAAGGTATATATTTTAATTAGCAAGATTTAGAAAACAATTAGACTGACTTAAGTAAATTTTGTTGGCATCCATTTATTTGGCCATTATGCCTCAGACAATGTTAATTGTTCCATTTGTTTCCAGTCTTTTTGTTTGGAGAAAAAGAAGATAAGCTGCTTACTTACCTCACAAGATGTCAGGTTGACGTCTCTCGAGCTGGCAAAAAAAAGAAAAGCAAGCTTCCCAAAATAATGAACTATTTTCTTTAAAGGAAAACTTTTTCTGTGGTTTCTACAAAAGTTATAATTTTGAGGTTTTCATCTGCCGCTCACAATAAGTCGTACCCCATTAAATAACTGTAGCGTATTTGCATTATGTAAGTAACTGCACAGAATATCCTGTATATCGGAGGTAGTTTGCATGGCGATATAGTTGGTAAGAATAATATAGAGGGGTTAAGGATGAACTGTGTTAATTGCACTGTATGCAGTATGTGCTCCTCATGCTGTGTGTGCACAGTGAAATCACTCTTGCTTGTTTGTGTGTCTTTGTTTGTGGTGTGTTTGTGTGGGACAGAGAAAGTCTCAGCGAGTAGTGATTTCCTCCGTCTCTCTCTCTTCCCCAGCCTTATTGTTCTTCACTGCCTGACTCGCATACGCTGTGTTGTCTGCTTGTACGGGAATTAGGCTGTCTTGGTGTCTGTCAAGCGCCGACAGTTGTGACTTTGCACTTGTGTTTGTGTATTTGAGCTCCGGTTACATTAGCGACCGCGTTTCTGTTTTTGAAGCAGCTGTCCGAAAGCCTGCGTGTTTCATTACGTGTCTGTGTCTTCTCTTCCCTTTGTCCAAATTACGAGACCCCCGAAACCCAGCCTCCCTGAGGCTTTCTACCAGCCGATTGGTGTCCAGTATGCATGGTGTACTTTGGAAGGGTAGAGAACTGGAGATCTTTGTTTTTTCCCCAATCAAAGATCAGGCTTCCTCTCTGTCAGCACACCCTGGCATTCTTAAGCTTATATGCTGCCAAGGCCCATAATTCTTAGTGGTTTCTCATTTTCTGTAAAGCCTTTCTTTGCAGTTTGAAAGGCTTTGTCATGCTTAAAGTTCCAGCAGATTGGTTATTTTAAGCTACTGCTCCTATAGTTATTTTAAGTTCTTCAGTTAACACTTCTTTTATCTCTTTTAAGCCCTTATGGATCTTATAGTGTAATAGAGTTAGTAAGATTTTAGGAGATGGAAGGAGGACCAAACCAGCCTGTATCTTTCAGCCTCCCCCACAGCAGAGGAGAACAAGATGGAGGATCCTGAGGTACATTATAGCCCGGCCCAGTCACGTAAGCAACCTATAGAGGAGGCTATAGTGGGCCTGTGACTCTGATTAAGCACCTTCATTTAAAGAGTACGATTGCTTTGTTCACATGTGTGCAGACCACCCCGCACTCACCGCCATAGCCACTCCAGTCTGCCACATCTCCGCCTGCATACTGCAGATAAGGACTTTAGAGCTGCATAACAATGTTGACATCAGAATGAAAAGTCTGCATTTCAACCCTCTGTGTTCTCGTTGCATTTCCACCCGTCACTGCCAGTCCCACGGGGGCCTCTCCCAGTCCATCAGCGCAGAATCCCAAACCCCGGGAGCCTTTCCTGACATGCAAATCCCGTCACACAGAAGATATTATATGGCATACAGGAAGTGACAAGGCCAAAGGTAAAAGTGGGATGAATTTCGAGTGAGGGCCGTGCAGTCAGGAGCTGGCCGAGCGGTGGAAATCCAGTCTGCATGCAGAGTCTAAACGTTCATTCACTGCAGACCAGATTACATAAGAACCCCATAAACTGTAGACCTAATCTGCAGTGTTTGTTGCTTCAAACTGTTTGGGGTAGCCGGTTCAGCGCAAGTTTTGCAAAGGTTAATTTTGGTCACATCCGCGTTGATTGACTGGGGGTCACATTGTGTCAGTTTTCATTAGAGAAAACCCCACAGCTCTGTCCAAAGCAATACAAGCAACACGGGAGACAGATACTGGGCCCCCCACTGGAAAATGATTTTCACACATACAAATGAATGCAATTGCCATAAATGGGTCATTTGAACCTGGTGAACCCAGCTGTGACATTGTTCACATTCATAAGGCTTAATTAGCTCAAGTAATGTCCCAAATCACTATATTCGCCTATTTGTTGAGCAAATAAATAAGCTAGACAACAGACTGTATATAAAAGATGGATGTATATCGCCTACTTGTTCGTGTAATATAATTTTGTGCCTTGATTTTAACCATTTGGGGGCAACGGATGCACCGGTGTGTCCAAATCACATGACCAGTTTAGGATGACATAGCAACAAGAAAAACTATATACTAGTTTTTCAATTGTGTTGATAGGCCATGTAAAACCAGAGTTTGGATTTTCAAAAATATACAAGATGCTCTTTCCTGAATACTATCACCCCGTTTAGTGCGGAACCAAACAGTAAAAACAAAGCTGATGCTGCCAATGGTGGACTCATCTGTTACGAAGATAAAGACCTGAAGGAACCCCAGCAGCAGGATCAAGGTTAGCGATGACTTAGCCAACCTGGGATGACAGGTTAGCCAACCTGGGATGACAGGTTTTCCTCACCTGTCTTTTGGGAGGTGAGGAAAACAACCTCCCAAAAGACAAGAAAAAAAACATGACATTCTTGTTGGTGGAAAAATGTAACATGTCGACCAATCAAAAAAAGATATCCCAGCACGTGGCATTTGGTTGTTTAGGAAGAGGGGAAAGCTTTGGGAGTGACGCGTCAAAAGAGCGAGTGAGCGATAGCAAGTTTTGAGATGTGAGAGAATCCTGACATTTAGCGTGTTTGGAGTGGGTAGTTAGGTGTGCTGTCTTGTGTAGTGTGGCGGCCAAGCATGTAGTCTAGTCATTTGCTTTGTTTAGTGTGTCAAAACAATGAGGGCACTGCCAAATGTCATGTTTGCTAGCTTAAAAGCCACCTGAGACAGATTGGGCACATCACAGGCTAGAATTTAACTTAGGACACAGACTTCTTGTGAAGAAACATTAATAACTCATATTATTTCTTTATTTATTTCTAATAACTCATATATTTACATATATTCTTGACTAATAAAAAAACACCCTACAAAAGCTACCACATTCACATCTAATGCAAAGCAGAGACCAAAACTGCATTAGGCTCTCAGCATGTTTATTTCTCATTTAAAGTTGGATATTTTACCAGCACAAATAGCCATCAACTAATAAAACCCACTGAGAAAGAACAGGAAACTTACAACATGTAATTTTGCTTAATTAATTGACAAAAACTGATGGATACTTACTAATAAATCCTTATATTAAAGTTACAACATCCACTCAATTAGTAGCAAGACTTGCTAAAAGCACTCAGACTAATGGTTATCACAAAGTAATGTGCCGATTTAGGAGCCATCATTTCTCCAAGTCGTCTTACCATAACCTTTCAAGCCAATTAGATAAGCTAGATAACTTGCAAGAGAAGCATCCCCATGTTTAACCCTTTACAAAGTTCTGCTTGTTTTTGGGTTTTTTGTTTTTTTTTTACTTTCCTTAAGAGGTAAAGATGACATAAAAGGAGAAGGAGAAAAAGAGGCTGGGAGGGATTCAGAGTAGAGCTGCCTGTTCAGGGGGTTTGGGCACCAGACCAAGATACCCTTTGGGCACCTACGAGGTCAGGTGTTGGAAATTCAGTGGTATCCCACCAAAGGACCTGGAGGAGGTGGCTGTTTGAGCTACTTCTTAAAGACCTTCACATACTGTTCATCTAATTTTTCCTTCCTCCACTTGTCCAGTTTCCTCAATTTTTTTTAAAGTACACACAGCACACAGTGCTGAGATATGCCAGATTTTCTGCTCATAGCTTTATGCCATTCAAACTTTTACTTTTGACATTTTGTATAGATTCAGCTAAACAAATGGGAACGAAATATGTGTTTTTTTGCCACAGGCTGTAGACAAAGTGCTTAAAGATAGTGCCTTGTCAAATTGTCTGTTATGTGTAGTCACAACTTTGGTTCACCCCTCGAGTTAGGTGCCTTTTATTTTATGCTTGAATGGCTAACAGATTAACGACTACACCCAAAGCCCATGACTTGTATGTGTCCATCCAGCGTGGTGGTCTTGCCTTTTACCTTACATGTGGTATTTTTAGCTGTGACTCTTGGATGTAATCCACCTACTGTTAGCATCGACAGTTTGATTCATGGCGCAGCTCCTCCACGAAAGGCAGAAGTTGAAATGGCACTGAATGTCTTCCTCTTTCTCGCTCTTCCTCTCTTAATAAGGGTTAATACCCCCTTCTGCTCCCTCGAGGCAGCCCGTAATAATTAATTCAGTGATTAATATCCTGGTCTCCAATGGTAATGTCTCTGTGGAAACAGGAGAAGAAGGGAGCTTAAACGAAATGGCGACATGATAGTGGTTTTAATTGACTGCAAATCCCACTTGGATAGAACTGCAGTTATTTTGGTGCTTCCTCTTGAGAATGCAGGATGTCACATCGCAACTCATAAAATGTCAATATAAACATCCAGGCAGCCGTCTGCATCTCCGGTGTAATTGTCCCAGGTGTTTGCAGTCACTTCTGTCTCATTGCTTCAGATGGATTATCTCTATCTCTTCTGCTGAGTCATCATTGCTGAATCACCGGCGAGCTAATGAGAATGCTGTGATTGGCTTGATTAGTCCTGATTAGCTCAGACTGCGTGCATACTGATGGCAGATTTCCTGATGGCTATAGATGAGGCGTAACTTTTAATTCGAGTTGTGAATTTAGGCCAGAAGCAGAAGCTGCGTTTGAAAAAGGGGAAGAATCTGACTTTCAAGTGGTCTATATCCAAGATTTTCATTATTCTATTAGTTCAATACCAATTAGCTTTGTTATCTAGCTAACACAGTGCTGTTTTGCTGCATTGCTTATTGCTCCTGTCAGCAGTGCTTATCCGTCTATGAGGTTGATTTGTTGCACTAATTTAGCCAATTTTGGGCTATGCTGGATGCTGCATGTGCATCTGTGTAGTTGTCATCTTTAGCTTCAAGGTAAAATGGTATTAATGTTTCCCGCTTTGATATTTTGGTAAAAACCTGTCCAGTTACAATTAAAATGTGCATTTGTTGCCTTAAAGGGGGGCTATTGTGCTCTTTCTTACATTCTGTAATGTATATACTGTTACAATGGTAGAAGTTTATATTAAATATTGCTCAAGTTTTAAATAATTAGACATCATCTGTGAGCCGAAAGTTCAGGCTTCAGACTGAAATACTTTGGGGGGAAGCTGATATCCTAATGTGGTTATTCCACACACAGAGCTCTGGATGTTACCTCAGAAGCCTCATTTACCTGATGTTTGAAGGGCAGCCAATCAGAAGGAAGTGAAGTAAGAATAGGACGGCAACCTCCTCACTAGGAAATAATATTGGTACCTAGGTGATTGCACTGATTTTTATTTATTTTTTCGCTGTCAGAACAAAGTTTTGATTGAAAGGTGATTGCAAAGTTTGCCTTGTGGGAGGCAGCCTGTCTCCAAACAATTGCAATCCAGCTTTTACAGACTGCAATCACTCTCAGACAGACTGGCAAATAACTGCAATATCATCTATAAACAGACAGTTTGCAATAAATCAGAGTCAGTCTGTGCTAATGAGCTCAACTTGTCTGCGGCACACTCTTTAAAATAGATGACTCAACTGGTTGACAACTTGGTTGTGTTATGCTTCCATTTCTATATAAAAGGTTGCTGTGTGACTTTGTCATTTTAGGTTAAATGCAGCAACAGCAACAATGCAGAAACAATGTTTCTATTTGTGGAGGAATGTCTGAGATAAGCTGGACTCTGAATGTAAATACTTAATGTCAATTCCTGTTTAATGGGAATTTCTGTGCATGTAGATGCAACTTATCACAGTTAATACCTGCATTATCACAAACAAATTGCATGTAATTGAAACAACTTGACCCCATTCAATCCCCATCTGAGTCCATCTTATTGTTGTTTTTGAAGGCGGCGCCTGGCTGCAGACCTGGACGCCTTCTTTGAAGCAGCCAGAGTGAAAGTTCATTTCACACATTATTTCACATAATTGTAATCGTGTTGTGGTCTCCATCCACTGTTTTCCATTAAAGAGACTGTGGCTTTAAAGGGAGGTGAGCTAAAGCAGTCTGTGTCAGACTGGAAGTGCACCTAGATTGGTCACCAGTTTACATAGACACACTTTACATAGACACAGACACCCACACCTGTAGCCAGTTTAATAATCACAGATCAAACTGACAAGGTTAGGTGTGAGTCGACTATGCTAACCCCCGCACAACTAAAGTATGTTTTGAACTTTGGATACAGATTTGGAGCTTTTGAGATCATTTTTTTCACCAAATGCTTCAATTTCTTTTCCTCATGACCTTTCTGGTACTAAAATTCAGCTAAAGTGGAATTTTAATCCTCTTCAGATGGTTGTAGTTCAATACATTTTAAAAGCCTCATGAGATTAAAAAAAACACAGTTTCTCAGGACAAAAGCAAATATTTGAGAAAAGACAGCGATTTAAGAAGGTTGTAAAGGCATCATTAAAATTATTTAATAGCTCCTAATATCCATAGAGTCTATACAACTAAGTAGGTGATGTAAACCACAATATATGTATTCTTTTTTACAGCTAGACAGGTGTAAGATTTCATAAATGGCATTTAAAATGACAAACAGAAAACAAAACATCCACCTGCGATACGACCAGGCTTTCTTCAAGGTTGACATCACAGAGCGATCCAGTGTCGGGTATTTAAAATCCCACAGATTATATTTCCCCAGGAGATAATGCTGAAGGTTTGTAATATCTTAGTTACGTGTGGCAGCACATCACCATCTTAATGAGAGCAGATCAGAAATGCCAGAGGATTAATTTACAATTAAAACATGGACCCTTTGTTATCTGTACTATGTGATAGTTTAGTTAATGTAAACAGTTTGTTAGGTTTGCATTTCCTACAAATTTCTGTTATTTTTATATATTTCATTTTATATTTTAGTGAAGAGTTCAACTGTTTTTAATCTTTCCTTTACTATTCTGATATTTTACATCTGGTTTTATCTGCTAATTATCTGCTGCTGCTTGTTTTGGTCATATTTCTTCAAATATCTTTCACTTTTAGACTAGCTGTGGCTCAGTTAGGTAGAGTGGGTCATCTGCTAATCATCTACTAAGTCTACTGTTTAGTGGCTCCATACCTGGCTCTTCCAAACTGCATGTTGAAGTTTCCTTGGGGGTGATACTGAACTCCAGGTTTTCGCCTGACATGTGGGTAAATGAGGCTTGTAGTAAGAAAGCGCTCAAATATAACAGTGCTGAAACTGAGTTGTAAAGCATTTTATAGCCTTATTATGGATGTGTGTGTCTGTGTGTGTAATGATGCGCTCTGTTTTTCACTTTATACTAGTATAAATAATTTATATATTTTAGTCTAGCAGTTGGCTTGGAGTGATTCAAACATGATACCCACTCTCAGGGAGGCTTTTAATTAGAAAAATGTGTTGGAAGTGTTATGCTTATGCTATCAGTGTTAATTAATTGTTAGTGTCTAGAAACAGAGTCCTGCACCTGAATATTAAGGTGTCTGCAAGAGAGATGTACCGGTTTCATCTGAAGTTGATTTGTAGCCTATCTGAGCAGGCTTTGTTCGCATAAACAGTCCATTTGGAGAGCAAAAGAACAGTTGTTTTCACTGAGGTTCACTGGCTGTTATGACAATTTAGGTTTTAAAAATATTTAACATTCATAAACAATGACTGGTAAAGCCTAAACCCAGATAGTAAGATATCCTGGTTATACTGGAAGCCTCGAGATATTCCCACAGTTCCCAGAGGCTAAAGTATGAGCTCTATTACACTGCAGGTGTAACCACTAACCTTTAAGAACCCTGTGCTGTAACTTAAGCCGTAACCTGACATGCTCCTTCCTAGATATCTAACTACATGTTGCATTCAAGTAGCAGTAGTGGTTCATTTCTAGCTACTTGTAGAGATAGAAACCCTGCCGCAGCTGTTGTTGCATACTGTGATGCATGCATGGTGGGCATCGTTTGGAGTTGAATATCTTACCTGAGGTCACTTTGACATGCAGACTAGAGGAGCTCGGGATCGATCCAGTAGCTACTACATGACCCTCTCTATCCCCTGAGCCACAGCTGGCCCAGATGTATTTTTGGAGCATTTCAGGCCTGTATTAGTTAGGAGCATAGCCTTCAGTACGTTCGTCACCAGCAAAGGATGAGCAATAGGGCTGTGAGCCTCTGCAGTACAGGTAATATGACCTGGTGTTAATTAGTGACGAGATTTTATTTTGCAAAATTATGTTAGAGATTTAGCCGAGGACAGAACATGGGAGCAGAGACAGAGCACAAGAGTGACAATTTGTCTGCTACGAATAAGTCAAGTACCATGATCTCACCTCCAGGTGTCACCCTGGGAGCAAACTAGCACCTCCCCATTTATTTAGGCTTTGCTCAAGGTCACAACTGTCCCCATCCCTCCACAGCTTTTACTTCACCTCCTCTTCTGTTTCTTCCTCTTAACCACACATGCTGCAGAAATCCTCAAATCACACATCAAATCTGACAGAAGTTTTTCATCTTATTTTTCCCCACATCAAAGGAGGTAAAAGAGCAAAGTGGGGAATGCATCAGATGGTCAGTGATAGTAACAGAGAACGTACCATATCTAATCCTGATAAGAGATTTGCTTTGCTTTCATGTTGCTTTTATTATCTTTGCATTTTTTTTACTTAAGCGCCACGATCTCATTTTCCCCTTCAAACGTCTCATTCTGTGGCTTTAGATTGAGAAAATGAAAGTTGTTCCACGGAGAGTGACAGACTCAGTACAGTTTATTCTATATGCTGCTTGTTCCAACGGCCCTTTGAAGCTACAGTGTCTAAAATATTTAAACTCAAGTCACCTTCTTCTTCTTCTTCTTTTTACAACCACAGGATTTCATCAGATGTATTTTTGATGTCTTGAAGCATTCGCATGCTTCGTGAGATTTAGATTATTTGAAATTACAGTCAGTGGGATTGAGAAAAACACACAGCACTCGATTTTCGGGGTGAATATGAAAGAGGGGTGCTTTCTGGGGTAAATTTGTAACTTGATCTTAGATTTTACATGTTCATCAATATGAAGATTCGTTACATAAATTGTAAAAACTAAAACTTAATCTAAAATTGTTGAGATTGTTCTCTTTTAGTATTCTTTATATCCAGGGCTTGCCAGACACTCTTTGTTTCAACACTGGAGCCAATTTCTTTTTTGTCTCCGCTTTCTTTTTCTAATACTTCCCTCATCTAGCTTTCTTGTTTCCTCCACCGAACTCATACATCATTACAGTCAAGTTCTCTCCAAGGTTTTTCAAGCACTTTTCCTTCTTTGCAACCTTCCCTTGTAATGAACACGCTCTTCTTTCACTAACTGCAAACAGTATAGCGCTTTTGGCCTTTTTCATTAATCTCAATTCCTGAGGAAGTTAATTTGACAAGGTTTCAGTTTTCTGGCTTTTTATTTGCCTTGTATGTACAGAAGCTCCTGTATACACAAACTAATTCACATGCAGATGGTGCAAAGGTCTGTAAACCATTATAAATTGGACTGGGACACTCAACCAACCGAGTAAAGCAGGCGCTGGTGTCCAATAACTATTAAAAACAAATCAATGAGCCACACCATCGCACTAGGTTCCTTCATTATGATGATAAACACGGACATTACAGTTCATTTTCTCACGCACGCTGTCCTGTTACTGTAAACACTCAGGGCACCAAATTTAATATTAATCCACTGCAGGAAATGGTCCCAAACAGCAGCACTATTTAATATTGTTTGTGTGGTGTTTAACATCAACATTGCTCAGCTGCTGGAGTAAATTACTGAGGTTAGTTGTTGACAAATACTACAAACATGATATTTTGGTTTATATCAGAAACTGGGATGTGCTGCAATAAATGCCATCTAAATAAGGCTGCTAAGAATAAATGAATTAGTATTAACTAAAACAAAAACAATGCACGAAAGAAAAAAAGTTGTTAATAGTGACTTTTCATCTGGTGTCCACCTAAAAATCTGGAAATTCACATGTGGAAATTCATGCCATGAACCTCTCGGTGCACAGTATTTATGCTGATGTTAATGACAGTGGAGATTTGGAAGGGTTGAGTTAGTGAGTGAGCAGTGTTGGTGACTTTTAGACACTTTTTCAGGACTCCGAGACCCCGCTCTATGATGTTACGTGGTCTGTCACAAGGGGAGCAATTTATTACAGCACCACGCTCGACTTCTTGATCTATTTAGGACTCATTCTTTCAGAAAGGTTTGTTAAGGCATGGCTAGTGTCTGATTTGATACACCTGTGAGATGCCCCACAGTAATTCTGTCCATATAGTGTGGTAAGCAGTGAAAAATGAGGTTAGAGAAATCCATATGAAAAAAAATGCATGATTTTCAACTCTTGAATCTGCATGATGTCAGAGAAAGAGGATATACCCGCCCACTTGTGGTTTACTAGGGTGAACCAATCAGAAGGCAGTTATCATAAAAGAGGAGGAGTTACAACTGATGTTTTACACAGTTAATCCGAATTATTTTGATCTATGAATTACGTGGAGCCCACAAATCAAAATATGGAGTAAATATGAACACGTGTGTAAACTGCATCACACATCTTATTAGAGGTGATGGGAAGGTGAGAGTGCTTATTTTGAAACGCTTCTATATAATTTTTATTGTGTCATCCGGATTCTAGCATCGCTTAAAGGACAATAGAGCAAAAAAGAAACCACCGGAAACGCTAACGTGACCTGAAAATTACCCAGACTCCCAGCGCAGGGCTTTTCTCACCCCACTCCCCCACTCCCTCTGTTTACTGCAGGCCCATCAAGACACAGCAGTGTGTCACAGTGGATCAAAGTCAGCGGTATCAGCCAGCAAACACACAGCACAGACAGTCGGAAGGGATAGCAAAGAGACTCTCCTCTGCTCCCATTATTACTCTCCCACAATCCACTGCTGATTCTATATAAATAAAGCAAAGACGGGGAAAATGGAGAGGCTTTGACACAGGGAACGAAGGGATTTTAGCAGCTGGGGAAAGAAAATAAAAGGAGACGATAGACATGAGAGGATAGGACTCATCGATGCATCTTCACGCCCTCCACCTCTTAAGGCGTTATTTTACAGTTAAATACTCCGTGCTCAAATATACTCCCAAGGAGAGAGGAGACGAAGAGACGGAAGTCATTTGTATTCAAATCCAGAGCTAATACGTCAATAAGTCTATTTCATGGGCAAAGACTCCTCTGTGTGTATGTGTGTGTGTGTGTGTGTGTGGAGGAGACATGCTCCACTGCAGCACTTCTCAATTGGAAGCTGCCTTAGCTGCTACAGGCACTTTCATCCGTTCAGACTGAGAAAATGGAGGCTTCCTCAGTGATTCTTTGGTCGGGGTGACGGCTCTGCAGAACTCGTCGAGTAGAAGCACAAAGTGTTTGTTCAGAAGGTTTCTTAGCAGTGCTGATAGTCACGCTTCTTTCAGACGGGCCATAAGGGAACATTAGAAGAGGGTTTCTCATTAGGTGCCAACAGTATGTGGAGTCAGTCGAGGGAAAGGATGCTATCTATTTGTATACTGTGGCTTTTGTGTATTGGGAGCAATGGAATATAGCCAGATCGCAATAAGACACAGTGAAATACCAGCCAAGAACACACTGACTGTTGCAGATGCCTGTCTCCTCCCTTCCTCATATCCCCATCTCTCTCTCTCTCCATCTGACACGGAGGCCTGAGGGTTTTGTATCCGCTGCTGTTTGATTTGCACCGAGGGGAGATCTTGTTTGTTCTCCTCAATGCAGCATTTATGGTTTAAGATTCTCCTCACGACCTTCCGCTGCTCCTGAGCAGCGAGCTATCTGTCTGCCCCGAGTGAAAAAACAAGAAAAGAGCAGTGCTGCCGCCGCTATGCCGGCCGGGGGACCTGCAGCTCTTCTCATCCTGCCAGTAAACAAAAAGAGGGGTTGGGTAAGAAGGGACAAAAGTAGCCTGTACCTTTCTCTTTATCAAAGCTGGTCAACAGAAGCATGTGGGATTTTTTATTTTGTATTTTTTGTGAGGCATTAATGAGAGGTAAATAAAGCTCTGGCAGCTTTGAGTGTTGTCAGAGCTCCACCTTGTGGTATTACATTAGCATTGTTGGTTCCATGCTTTACTCATATCTCATTCTGTCTAATCTTTCACTATTGTTATACCACTGACTGTCTTCTGTCTTTTTATCTCACTCTTTTCCCTTTTTTTATCCTAATTTGACCTCCAATTATCATTCTCCTGCTCTACTTTCTTGCAACTTTCCTTCCCTCTTATTTTCATCCTGCCCGTCCTCACCATAATCCATCCAATCTGTTCCTGCGCTATTCTTCGTCCTCCCTCCTTTCTATCTTTAAGATCGTTATCGGGACGAATCGTAGGAGGAGTGTGGTGGTTCTTCACTCTCATCATCATCTCGTCCTACACGGCCAACCTGGCCGCCTTTCTCACTGTGGAGAGGATGGTTTCTCCCATTGAGAGTGCAGAGGATCTGGCCAAACAGACCGACATTGCCTATGGCACATTAGACTCTGGCTCAACCAAAGAGTTCTTCAGGGTGAGTTGGTGTTACCAGAGTTAGTGACCTACTTTCAGACAGGTATGGGACCCTGTGAAGGCCTACAATCTTTGACACTCACACACGCTCAAAAGCAAAGACTCATCAAAATATTGTTTTCTTCTAGTCCCTATTATACCTTGTCAAGGTATGTTACTCCAGTGATTCCCAACCAGGAGGTATTTCTGCTAGGAAGACAAGCTTGGGAACTGAAATTACAGTCAATGTAATGACTGAGTAGACCCAAACTTGTTTGAGTAGAAAAGTTGAAAGTAAATGGACTTTTCTACTCTCCCGGAGTACTCAAAGCGCTCTATACAACACATTCACACAAGTACTGTCTTCTATGCTTTTAAGTGCACACTAACATTCACATACATTCACACTCCGATGGATGCATCGGAGAGCAAATTGGGGTTAATATCTTGCCCATGCAGACTAGGGGGAGCCAGGGAACCACCAACCTTCTGATTACCAGATGACCTGCTCCACCTCCTGAGCTGCAGCCACCCCATAAGTTGGTTAAAGCATTAGAAATAAGACTGAAATTGGAAATAAAATAAAGACATTTAAAATTAAGTTTTCATAAATGAAAAAAAGTATGACAGCATTTAAAGGTATTAGTTGCCTTTCAGCTGCTCAGCGAGCAGTTCAAAATGTTGGCTGAAAGTAAACAAGCTTTTTTAGTTTTCCAATTTTGGATGAACGGATGAAATAATAAACTAGAATTGTGGCTAAAAATTGTAAATAATTGACTATGTGGCTTACACTTGAAATTTATAGCTAAAATTCTGTAAAAAAATATTCACATCCATAACTATATTAGATTAATATTTGAGATGGTAAACTAAAATATAAATATGTATTGTCTAATAAATTATTAAGGTGCTGTTAGAATTTCAATTAGATTGCAAAGAAAATTAAAGACCTAGCTGGTTAAAATTATAACTAAAGAGCTGGATAGTATAGTTACCAATTAGACTGTTGATAAAAGTTTTGATTAACGGTTGAAATAGCAAGCTAAAAGCTAAACGAGTAGAACATTAACTGAAATTTGTAGTGTTTGTTAGCCACCATTGTAGATAAACAAAAAAGTCACAAAAACATTTTTAAAATGGGCACCTAAATAAAAGCTGGAAATTATTTTTATATTACTATTATTATTATAAGTTGAAATAGCTAGCTAAAAGCATGGCTAGCAATTGAAATGGTTTACTAGATATACTAGATAAACAGATAAAATAACAAGGTAAATTATAAATAGTAAATATTAAATAAATTAAAATGGTGGCTATTAGTTTGGGTTTTAATAACGTATGTAGACAAAAATATAAGCATAATAAACGCAGCTAAAAAAATTTACTTAGAAATGAGAGTAAAAAGTTGGAAATTTGTTAGCTAATTATGTTAGCTAATTATTACCTAGCTTTGAGAACAGTTTGCGAAAATATAAACAATAGATCATCATCATCATTGATCATCAGTGATAATGTTCACTAGAAGCAGTTATAAAAGTTAGCTAACAGTTCTGTTTGTTCTTAAGAATATGATTAAAGATATGAAATGGGCTGCTAGCTGTTTATCACGCTGTACTAAAACTGTAAATCATTAGTTAAGAGTGTGGCTAGCAGTTAAAATTATTTAGCTAAAAGTTTTTTAACAGTTAGAATTTTGCATTAAGAGTAATAATATTTCATTTTAAAATTGTACTCCCCTCAGAGACGTAGATCATGGGAATAACGGCACCTAATTATTTGTTGTTGGTATAGCTGGAACTACTGTTTCTTTATCTGTGAGTGTGGTATTCAGGAAGGATTGCCTTGAACCATCTTGTTTGTAAAGACTTCAGACCCAACAGGACACCAAAGAGTACCAAAGACACTGGGGGCTGGGAAAGATGATAACAAGGCTAAACTGCCACTGAAAGTAGTCAAGAATTCAGTTTAAAATGAGTTTATATGAACACGCTTGAATATGAGAAGTGTTGGTGGCTGGTTCCATCTGACAGGGCTTTAGAGTATACCAGTTGAAAAGGGTTGGGAACCATTGGTCTATACAACTGCCGGTATTGTTATTTGACTTTTTTGCAGTAAAATGTTTCAAAGCTGATAAACAAAAATTGTAAATTGTTGAACTGATGCTCCATGTTTTCTCTATTTTGTATTGTATGTGAACATGCTTTCTCTGTCACTCACACATCATCTACCTTTGAACCTCCAAACCCTTCCAAACCCCACAGCGGTCCAAAATTGCTGTTTATGAGAAGATGTGGGGATACATGAAGTCTGCTGAGCCCACAGTCTTCACCAAGACCACGGCTGAGGGTGTGGCGCGGGTCCGCAAGTCCAAAGGAAAATACGCCTTCCTGTTGGAGTCCACTATGAATGAGTACACAGAGCAGCGCAAGCCCTGCGACACAATGAAAGTCGGGGGCAACTTGGACTCCAAGGGCTATGGAGTAGCCACACCCAAGGGTTCACAGTTAAGGTGGGTGGAATAGTGTAACAATATGTTCTACGTGTTGTTATGGTATTCCACCTTCCCTGGTGTGCCGCCTTTTCTATCTCTATCTGCCTCCACATACTGCTTAGTGTTGGTGGGTGGGGCGTTTTATGTGTTTGTTTGAGGGCACAAGTAGCCGCTTAGTGACATCTGTGTTTGTTGCATGCATGTGGGGCTTCATTGTGGGTGGTTTTTATTCACTTTTTTTGTCTTTACAGCTCTCCACAACAGGTAAATGTATGTGCTTGTGCTTGCTGTTTGGGCAAAGACATGTTGGAATGGCATGCTCTGGAAGCTCTCATCTGAAAATGTCTCATTTAGAAGATAATCTGCATTTTATATACAAAATGTAATTGCTCTGAGATATTTAGCTAATGCTACTTCAGTGTTCCTTCACGGTTGACTGGTTCTTTATTTTCAACTAAGTGACTGAAATAGTGCTTTGGGAGCCATTTGAAAGCTCAGCCCTGGGTAACTCTGCCAGACACTGTCACAGCCTCCCGCTCATAGTGGAATTTACAGACCTGCCACAGAATACAGTGGCATTACAGTGGGGAGTTGCAATTTCAATCCACACACTCATCGATCAAAGCCCTCCAGCAAGGTCTCACTGAGGGGAAAGGATAAATATACTAAAGGCAAAACTGCACAGGGGTGTGAATGAAATTGCATTCACTTTAATTTATTCCTGTGGAGGTATAAGAACACATATTTGAAAACCAGGGAGAGCACTTTAAGCAATAGTACTGAAATAACCCGTTTTAGAGCTTTGCTATCAATTATTAGCAGTAGATAACTGTTGTTTGAACCCACAAAAGAGTTACAATTTTTGCCAATTCGTATACATAGACTCCAATATTGTGAAAGTTTTATTCTCCTCACCTCCCTCACATTTTTAGATCTTTCTACTTATTCTTAATTCATGTCATGTGTCCTGTGGGTAAAATCCAGGGGGGGTCATTTATTTGTTTTTTTATGAGGTGTATTTTATACCTAAATTAAAATTTTTAACTTCTATTCACTCAGGATAATTTGACATCAGTTCATCTCGTATATGCATGCAGCAGAAAAAATTTGCTTCATGTTTGGTTTATATGCAAGATTTGACTTTCTAGCAAACTATTGTTTGCATTCAGTAACTGTTTAATCTTGTCCTCTTACATATTAGAGCAGAACTGAGAGAGAACAGTAAGAATATCAAACAAAGCTTTGTGCCCTGTTAACGATTTGAACTCCAGACCGCCTACTCTGGGGCTTTTTCGTCAACATAGTTTAAGGCTATGTCCGCAAATATATGGATATTACTGAAAACTGGACTTTTTTCCATTTGGCTTTGACAAAAAAGATTAATGTCAAGGGCATGCCAAAGCAACAGATGGCAATATAACCCCAACTATAGAGAGATTTTGGCCAATCGAAAGCCTCCAAACAGTGGCACAGCACCCAGTCTGATATGAAAAAGGTGACCTTGTCCACACGTAAATGCAGAAATTGAGTTTTTAAAAGCTCTGCCTTTAATGATCTAAAATATCTTTTGTCCCCGTAGTTGTTTTCTGTAAATTCCTCTGGTCACAAAACCTAAAGTAGGGTTTCTATCATTTGTTTGCAGCCAGGCTGGTGCCAGTTTTCAGCCACTGCTTTGACCAGGAAGAGTGCCTAACAGATCAGGGTAGTCCTCCCTCCCAGGCCTCTGTTTTGTTGTTTTGAGGATTATCATCTTCTGTCAGTCACTTTTCCGGATATCAGCGAGGAAACACACCAGCGACATCAAGAGCAGGCAACATTGCTGGTCAAGGCTGTGATTTCATATGGCTCCAAACTGGGATATGAGCTCTGTTGCCTTTTGTTTCTGACTGCTTCTATTTATTTTTGTTCAAAATATTACAAATAAATTAAAAGGATCAAAATGCATGCTGGAGCAAATCTCTCTCCTTCACAATTTTGCTGCCCTGTCATCAGATATCACTATAGCAGCCTTAAAAAGAAGCCATGAAATTGCTACACGCACTTATTTAAAAAAAGCTTTTCATGGACATTTTTTTCATGCCAATCATGATTTTCCAGAGCAGCTTAATGCTCAGCAATCCTGTGAGCTTTGAATTGGCAGCCATACCTATACTATATGATTGTGTAATCAGGTCTAAATTATTTATAGGTCTAGAGCTAACTAACTAACTGGTGCCAGATTTTTATTTTTTATTTTGCTGGCAGTGCTGATGGCCAACAATTTAAGTGCCAAAATGTAGCACGCTTTTGTACCAGTGATTACTTGTTTTATATATTTTTTCATTTTTGTATTAAGAAACAGTGTACAAAAGGATTATCTACCATACGTATAATTCAGTCACCATGTCTGATTAAAATTAATTAAAGGTATTATGCCTGTTTAAAACAAAGGAAAATACTTTTTACCATTAAACTGAGATTGCAAATCCGGTTAATTTAAATCCCATTTATCTGAATAATTATAAAATGTCTTTAAGATGTAGAACATATAAAATGTATCATATTAATCAGATCTAGATTAGCAGTGGTCTCAGTTGACAACACTAGAGAAATTCATGTTAAAATTCAAAATAGACTGAAATTTTCAGAGCTAGGATAGGTTAAATATTTTTGCTTAGCAGCATGTTGCTAGTGTAGCCCACAACTTGTGTTCTGGATATTTTTTCTTTTTTTCTCATTTATATAATTAATTATATAATTAATCATCTTGTACCCTTTTAGATTTGTATTATACTGGAACTTTTACTCACATGTGGCATCTGTTTGCAATATTAAAAAAAAATTAAACTTTATAGAAAGTTTTTAAAAATATATATATTTTTAGCTCTAGCTGGCTAGGGTATGCTAATGCTAATGCTACAACAAAGAGTTGTCTGGGAATTGCTAATTGAACTTTTTTCTAGATTATGGTGGTAAAGGTAAACGTGGGGCCAATACTCACATGAGTACCAAATTATTCTCTGGGAAACATGAGTGTCTGATTAAAGTGCAATCTTACACATCTAGAGCTCTAGCTTGCTAGCTCATGCTAATTAATTAAAATGGCTTGGCTAAAAACAAATAGACTACATTACTGTAACATAAGGAGCTTATTTATTGATATCATTTCACTTTGAGGGAGAGAGATTTTGACTCAGGGTGTGTTTGGGTTCTCGAATGGGATTAATGCACTTTTCCACCCTTGTCCCTCTCTTACTGCTACTCCTCCCTTTCCTCTCCCCCCTCTCTTCCTTCCCTCCCAAATTGGACAGCATACTCACGCCCTCTCACCAAATATGTTTTATCGTTTTCAAGAAGTGCAGTAAACCTGGCAGTGTTAAAACTCAATGAACAAGGCCTGTTGGACAAATTGAAAAACAAGTGGTGGTACGACAAAGGAGAGTGTGGCAGCGGAGGCGGTGGCGAGAAGGTTAGCCGCTATGACGCTATGCCCATGTGACCTTGATGTGGGTAAAAAAAAAAAAAGAGAGATGTGTTTTTGTTGGTAACAGGAACATCTGCCGGGTCGATCTCTACAGTTACGCAGAAGATTTGGAAACTGCGACTTCTAATCTAGAGTGGAGAGCGAGTACTGTGGAAGCAGAAATATTTGCCGTACTGTTTATGTAGCGGTCTATTATAATTATAAATTAACACCAAAATAAGTATTTTGGTATATGATTGTAGCCCGGTTTGGGATGTTTTAGTGAGGGTAAAAGAGCCAATAGTTTTGGTTTGACAGTACTAGCCTCCAGGGTTATTCTGACAAAGGTCCCGGCAGTATGTGCCCGTTCCAGAAAAGCGATGCAGCCGGGGCTCCACGTATATGTGTCTGTTAGCTCTGCCCCTTCCCCCTTTAACATCCCCCGATAAACCCGACCCTTTAAAACACATAAATGAGCAAAGAGACACGTAGCATAAGTGGGGCCCCTTACTGGCTTCGTCACTTTGTACTGAAGAGTACTGAGCTGCTCTTGTTGGGCTTCTTCTGATTGAATAACATAAAATAACATGTCCTATGATGTTATTTATGTTATTTTCCCCACCCCACCCTTCCCCGCCCCCCGTGATATGAAGAACGCCCGTAAACCTTGCCGTATTGAAACTGAGTGAAGCAGGAGTCTTAGACAAACTGAAAAACAAATGGTGGTACGATAAAGGGGAGTGTGGACCCAAGGACTCTGGAAGTAAGGTCAGTCTCCACCAGCCTGGGAGCCTCCCCTCCTCTCTTTGTCTCTATGCACACTTTTATAGCGCTGGCAGTTCTGTTATTACAGCAGGCTGGCCGATAAGACACATAACAGACACGCAGGTAGAGACTCAAGGTGTAGCCTGGAGGATACAGCATGACAGACACGAGGCATGGCTCGGCGTTTTTACAGCAGCTAAGCGATGTGATGCAACTGCAGATGAAGGCTCACACACACAGTTGACTGTCACCTGAGATGGTTGAGGGCATCTTGAGACTTTACTGTATGTCACACTAGTTGTCAGTGGTACTGTATGCCTCAGCTGTAGCCGCACACTTTGACAGTGATCCATGTTGCTGATGCACTGGAGCATGGACAGAGTGGCCACGTTGTAACAAAGCAGCATGTACGATCCACATCAGTCTTAATCAGAAAATTGCAGTGCAGGACACACGCTATCACCTGCAAATGAGACCAAGCATGACAGCCATTCGTTCGTGTTGAGCCAACGCACCTTAAGGATGTAGGTGATTTATTAAGAGGAGATAAATGGCAGGTTGGGAGCATGAGCGATCAACTGCATACATTTGAATAAACGAGGGCTTAAACGGTTGGAAGAAACCCGAAAGCTCACATTAGCGTAGCTGCAAAGAAAACCACGGGCCCGTGAGTATTTGGACAATGACACACTTTTTGTAACTTTGTCTCCTACCTCAAATAATCAGAATGTGACTGAAGTGCAGACTTTCAGCTTTAATTCAAGGGATTAAACAAAAGTATTGGATTAACTTTTTAGGAGTTAAAGCCATTTTTAAAAAAAATACTCAGTTTCTCATTTTAACAGGCTCATAATGTACTGTTGATTGACAGACAGTTGGCCCGGTGAGGCCCGTTCCTTTGTTGACTTGCCTGGACTAATGGAATCTTTGCTGGAATCTACTCAAGATCCTTTACCTCGTTCATTCTTAATTCACAGAGTAATAAACTCATAAAAGGCCTGAAAAACCACAACAAACAACTGAAGTAAATTATCCAGGGTAATTATAGTTAAACTGAAAAACTAAAACTACGTGATATAGTTAAATAAGAAAATAAAAATTGTTGAAAAGATTTTATGAACTTGGAAAACAAACTAAAGCGAAACAAAAAATTTAATTTAGTAAAACTAATTAATTATCGCAAACCTGAATGATACTAGGAAAACCTCTAAAATGGCCTGCACAGCTTTAAAAGAAAATCTTATTCTTAAAAATGTATTTATAAAGCTTCAAATCACAACAGCAGTCACCTAAAGGCACTTTATATAAAGACCCAACAATAATACAGAAAAAGGTGCTACAATGAAATTGACCCCCCATGACCAAGGACTTGGCGACAGTGGGAAGGAAAAACTACCTTGTAACAGGAAGAAACCTCCGGCAGAACCAGATGCAGGGAGGGGCGGCCGTCTGCCATCACCGATTGTAGCTGAGGGGAGGAAGACCGGACAGAAGAAGTAGCTGCACTAAAAACCTATCAGGAAACACAGCATTTGGTGATGTCCTTCAAAAAATGTTCATTTAGAATTATGTTAGTCGGTCCATATGAGGGACGTGTGTGTAAAAATGTCTGTAATTCCTAAACGGTTAATGCAAAGTTTTTTTTAAAACCCTGGAATATAAACTGAAAGTCTACACTTCAGTCATTAATCACATCATGATTGATGTTTCATTTCAAATGGATGTAGTGATGCACAGTGGCAAAGCTACAAAAAAGGCTGTCATTACCCAAATTTATATGGACTGTATTTACAGCACTACACAGCAAAGGGGATATGTGACAAAAGCACGCTAACTGATATGGAGAAAGTTGGAGATATTTGATAACATGGCTACAGACGAAGGTTAGAGGTAGTGTAGTGAAAAAATTATGTTTGATCAGTTTTGTGTGTAAATTTGTACGTTTTTTTTTTTCCTTTTACGCTGTTTTATGTGTTTAAGTGTTGACTGATCTGCCAAAACTATCTCTAACCCTTGTGTTCCTCTCCCCGCCGGCTACAGGACAAGTCCTCCCAGGCCCTCAGCCTGAGCAACGTGGCGGGGGTCTTCTACATCCTCGTCGGGGGCCTGGGCCTGGCCATGCTGGTGGCCCTCATCGAATTCTGCTACAAGTCACGCAACGAGGCCAAAAGAATGAAGGTGGAGGCCCAGTCCCAATCCCAGTCCCAACACCCCCAATACCACCAATCTCACCGTCACTGCTACCCCTGCCAGACAGGCAGCCCCCGCAATAGCCCCGAGCCTAGCCAAAGCCAGAGTCCCCGGCCCAGCCCCACCATCCACAACTTAGCCGAGTTTAGTGAGGTTTTCAATGGTTATGGCAGCGATGGGGAAGCTGATAAGATGTAGATGGGGTTTTCGTAGAAGGTCCTCCCAGGCCTTTTCTCCCCCCCTCACTAGCTCCCTGCACAGAGACTGTAAGTGAAACCAATCACACCCCCGCTGCTAGCTTCAACATGCTGAGTGACTGTCGTGACCAGTGGCAAACTGCTTCCCACATTTCTGTCCTATCCGCTCACTATGTGGTCATGTGACGTCCTGGTCTGCGTTCAAGCTTTTTTCTCAGTGTGACAGGAAGCCATGAGTCATCTTCAGACATGACGTCGACTGCGCTGCTTCGCAGCTTGTGTGGCTGCAGATGTTGGTCCTAATTTATTGAGCTGTTTTCCTGCCAAAATCCAACAAACAGTGCTTATACTGAACAAGATATTCATCGTTAATGCTCAAAGTACACGATAAATGTCATTAATGACAACCTTTTTCTAAATATATCACTAGAAACTATAATATTATAATGTTATAATATTATATAATGTAAGCTTGGGTAGTTTCATTGGAATAGAAATCTAGATACAGATGTGTAGAAGATATTTCTAATGTTTTTTAGAGTAAAAAGCTGAACAGCTTTTAAAATCCAAGCCTTACTGTGAAGGTCTGCAGCAGCTGTGGTCATAGTGCTTTTACGCACAGCTCCTTAGACTGTGTATAAATGATGGAGTACCTTTCTGGTTAAAGTAAAACTTTCTTATTATGTCCAGCAGGGGGCGACTCTCAGGAACACCACTGTCTGAGAAATTTCCCTTCGTTTCCTTTGTTTACACTGTCCTGATGAATTTACTATCCCAGTTGCTAGTTTTAAGCCTTACTGAACCCAACATGATGCTTATTTGGAAAATTATGCTACCATTAGCATCAAGAAGGAGGAAAAAGCAGGCTGCTGTATGAGACTCCCTCAGTTTCTCTGAAAACACTCATGTGGAGGCTTCTCAACCAAACCCTCAATAATTTATGAGTAATGACGGCTATGTGCATCTTTTATACACAGTCTACGCTCAGCCTATCACAATTATAACAGGGAGGAAAGTCATGATAAATGAGGACCAATGTCTTACTTGTACACACATGTCTACACTTCTGAGGGGATTTCATCTAAACTACAGAGCATTCGTGCATCAGACGTCCACTCTGATCCTCTGATGAATATGAAGCCACTACATAACAAAAAAAAATCATCTCAGAGCATGTAGGAAGTGTATCTACTAAAGCCATATTTAAGCTGAGGTTAACACAAGTGACACCACCTCTCAAGCTGGACTTTATTGATGTGAACTCTGGATATTTCCCCCAGGTCCCTGACCATTAGACTTTCAGATAGCTCTCCTCGCTCGATGTATATCTGTCCTACGTGGTTATGTGTCCCCCATCAGCACTTCAGCACAAACTCTTCATTAGCTTGACTGTTGCTTAGTCAGCTTCCCTGTCCCACTGGCTGCAACTATCACTCACTGTGTAACACTGCTGGTGCTAATGGATTTACATGTAGTATGGGGCTGCTACTGTTCTGAATGGCTGTGAAAGGTGGTTGCTACATTACTGTGTTTACATACATATATATATATATATTTATTTATTTATTAAGTGTATAGTTATGGTATACAGTGGGCCCGTTCTAGAATTTTTTTGCATGTTGGAGTTTTAGTGTTTAGTATTTGTTATAAGTGAGAGGTTTGTTGGTGGAGAAGAATTAATGTAGCCACTCCTATAACTGCTGTATTCCACCTCTGTGGTCCACTCACACCTTTCATCACAAATTTACAAGTTATTACTTTACTTTTAAAAGTTCATTAACAAATATTGGTCATAAGAGAAATATTACTAAGTAATTAACTTTAAAATTGTTTCTTTTTATAATATCTATTTGAAATATAAGTATTTCCTAGCATTTTACAACTAAATTACTAGAACCACGCCAAACGGTGTTTACTATGTTACCTTATACTATAATTATACAATACAGTACACCGTACATATTTATTAGCCCACCATCTGTCAGATCTATGACAGGTGGTCTAAATTTATTAACATCTGTAAAATTAAAAGATTAAAAGTAAAATTTCTATTTACGTTTTAAAATGAGAATTACAAATTTCAGTTAACTGGTTTTTATTTATTTATTGTAGATGACCCCATGGATCTCATCCCAGTTTATACTTATTTCACTTTATTCTATTGTGATTTTAAAATTCTTGTTTATTAACTTATTAAGTTATTGTATTGTATAGTATTGTATTGCCCTTCCAAACATTTGTAAAATTTTCTAAAAGTCACTGAGTTTTCCTTCCACCTAGATATTCCATGGTCTACTCCTTAAGTGTAATTACTAAAAATAGGAAGTGTTCAAGGACCACAGTGACTCAGCCACTGGATTGGCAGACCACGTAAAATTACAGAGCGGGGTCACATAAAGTTATTCAAATACATTTATTTTTTAATGTTAAAAAATAAACACCTAGAAACATTTTTTATTAAAAAGAGAGTTCATCCTTTATCCGGCATTAACATCAGCACAGAGAGTGTGCACCAGGAGCTTCATAGCACAGGTTTCCATGGCTGAGCCGGTTTCGTAGGTGGCCCAGCACTTCTGACAGCAAACTGTATATTTTACCTTCCTTCTCTTTGCCCACCTGGAGTACCATCACAGGCCACCGGGGGGCTGCAGTGATGTTTAAAGACACATCAAAGTACTGTTTGGTTCAAAGCTATGGAAGCCCGTTTCCGCCACTAAAAAAATAAAGGATCCATAACTCAAAATTTCGAGTTATTTTCTCAAAATTTCGATTTATTAACTCAAAATTTTGAGAAAAGCAACTCGAAATTTCGAGTTAGCGCTGCCAATCAGTAATCTACGTGAATGACGTCATTTCCTTGTTACCCGGAAGCTGAAGCCCTCAGCTACAAATGCTACAGCTAAGCTACCGGTATTACATCCAGTCGTGAATGCACAGATTGCTGAGTGTTTTCAGCCTGGCTTCACAAATGATGAAATCCCTGTGTTATTAGCTGAATCACATGGTGTTACTATCAGCAAACGTACTCGCGAAAGCGCCAATTTGTTGGGATACGTTTTTGAGTGCGCGTTCCTCTGCGCCATATGCTTCCGGGTAACAAGAAAGCGACCTCATTCAGTATATTTTTGATTGGCAGAGCTAACTCGAAATTTTGAGAAAAGTAACTCGAAATTTTGAGTTATGGATACTAGCTTTTTTGTTTTTATTTAGTGGCGGAAACGGGCTTCCATACAAAGCTCACTCGATAAGTTTGGCAAAAAAACTTTAAAAAAAAATTTATTCTGACTGTATACTGCAATAAGCAGAATATACAAGATGTTTTTCTTTTCATTATAAAGACTTAATCAAAACTTTTTGAGGGAAGTGAATGGTTTCTAGACTACCTCTAAGAAGGTACGATGATAATAAGCAATTTCAGGTTTTATTTAAAACTCCAACAGCCTAAAACTCCAATTTGCAATGCTCCATTTTTTCTCATCTCCACCTGCTCCACACACAAACCTCTCTCTTCATCTCTTGTCTCCCCAGCTAACATTTACAGAAGCTATGAGGAATAAGGCCCGTCTGTCCATCACCGGCAGCGTTGGGGAGAACGGACGGGTGCTGACGCCTGACTGTCCCAAGGCGGTCCACGCCGGGCCTCCCATCCGCCAGAGCTCCGGCCTCGCCCTGGTCTCCTCTGAGCTCCCGTGAAAACCAAAAACCTCTCAAGTGCCTTATTCCAATAACACCACCACCAACCAATAAAGACCAACAATCACACCGCCCACAAACACAAAGTAACCACAACGCATTCACACAGCTGACGAGTCTCCTCCAGTGGGCGTGACTGGACCGACAACAAACCCCCGCTGGTTAGAGGCTAGTGGCTCGATGACTTCTCTCCGAAATCTGTGGAAACTTGAGGCAGAACTGTCTCTTTTTTTTTCTTTTAAACTGGGAAGCGTACGCTTGTGGAAAATCCACTGTGTTTTACAGCTCCAGTGACAGAAGAGGAAGAAGAGAGGAAATGAAAAATATCATGATACGTGATGAAGAGGAAGACCAGAAAACTGTAAACTTGAAACTCAGAACTTTTTTGGATTGCTGTGAATCGTCAAAAAAAGAGAAGAAAACAAAACTGAACCACAATCAAGATTGTTTCTGAAGCGTATTTGCTACATAGACACGAGCAGTGTTCAAGAGACATCACCGGATATCAACACGGGAGGGTTGACAGCTCAGTGCGCTGAAAAACATTTGTATTCATAAGAACAAATGAAGTCTGTTGATACTGAATATAAGAGCAAACATAGAAAACTGTGAAAATAATAAATATGTATATTCCGTGAACAACAACACAATGAAATCTTTAGCTGTACATAGGGATGACTGTGCTTGCTTTTTAAACAGATGTATATAGCAGATATTGTAGTGAACAGAACTTTTTTTTGGTAAATCATCTTTAAAAAGATTTTATTCATCGCAATAATGAAAAAAAGATGAAAAAGTGAAAAATGAGACGTATGGAAGGCAAAATGTGTTGAATACTTAACTTCATTATATAGGACTATTCAAACTTTTAATGTGAAGGGGTATCGACTGCCCAAATATTCTGATACCTGTTGGAAATTAATAAATATATTCAATGATGAATGTTAACTAGTGCCACCCCCAATCCTTAAACCACAACCCTCACTGTGCAGGCATAGACCCAGAGAGTCGCTCATGAGTAGAGCTTCATAAATCAAGCCTCTGCACTCAGAATATAACTATTTTTTTCATTCTTTGGTCTATTTTTTGTACTCAGAAACGTAAAAGAATTAAACGTCTGTCTCCCGGTTTTAAATGTCGACAGTCAAGTGCTATCTGGGTAGTCCTTTCTAGACCATTATGTTTGCGGAGACGTGACAAAAATCGGACGATGCCATTACTCTCGCTGTATGTTATTTGAAGTGTTTATCGCCAGTAAGACGTCAAACCCCAGCTTACGAAGCCGCCGTTTGTATGTCGAGCAGTGATTAGAGCCCTTCCTTATTTGAATCACTGTGGATCCTCCGGGGGAGGCTGGACACCCTGTAGCAGAAATGTATTTGCTTCGGTCTCAAAGTGTCCTGGTCTCTCCCGGAAGTGGACAATCTGCGATTGGATATGAAAGACGCCACATCTTCAGCAGCACCAGCCACCTTGTCCCTCCCTCCCTCCCCATCAGCGACGGCTGGGCTGGTTTTCGCCGATTCCTGGTTCGCTCATCTGCTGTAGCTCTGTGTGGAGCAGACAAACCAGCTGACGCAGTCCAGGCCGCCATGCCTTCTTGTTCTGCCATCTGTCTTTAGAGCTGAAGTGTAGTAAGGCGTCTTATTTTGGTTCCAGCTGTACATCTTTATTTTGATCTTTTTTAAGTAAAAAAAAAAACAAAGAAAAAGAAATTACAAAGTGTGATGTGATTTGTGTTTTTTCTCAGATCCATGCACCTTTAACTGTGGAATCAGATGTTTGTGTTGACCAGATGTTGTTCCCCTGTGTTTTAAAAACCATTCAACTGACCACATCTGGGTATTGGGTGGTTCATGCAGGTTTTAACAAGTTAGACTTTTTCTAAATTTCACAGTGGTGCCATTTTATTGGCTTCTGGTCCAGCATTTTTAATCTGTTTGGAATCTGTCTGGGACACCCATTTAATTTCTCCTAGATGTCTGACCTCAGTTGGTCCTGATAAGTTAGAGATCCAAGCCGAGGAGTGGAAATATCAAAGAAAGGAGGATAAAGATGGAGATGCCAAGCGGGAGGAAAAGAGGAAGACCCTTCGTGGATATTGTGAAGGACGACATGCAAAGGTTGGTGTGACAGAAGAGGATGGAAGGGAGCGCTCAAAAACAAACCATCTTTAAACAGAAGCTAGTTTTTTTTCAAGTTTGTCCTTACACGGGGACTTGGGTTTTATAGAGCTAACAAAAATGGTTCAAACAGCTTTATCGATCAGATCGAATTATAAGGCAGAGAAATGTCCACTATGCGAGGACACAGGGTCTCAGGAGGTTACAGCTGCTTTGTATAAAGACATTATTGGGTTTCTTGCTGATGCCTTACGCTGCAAGGTCACATGCGGCGTAAGGCCGCATGTGACCTTGCGGCGTAAGGCGCAAGGTCCTTTAAGGAAACGTTTAAGGAAACGTTAGAATATTGGGGAATATATTTGCTTTTTTGTGCTCTCAGTTGTTACAGTGGTGTGCGGTAGTGCAAATTTTGGTGTCGACCCAATACAAAGTAAATACAGGGCCAAAAATTGCACAGATACTTTTAACCTATAAAGGCAGCTTATGTCGAAGAGGGTTTTCTGAGATGAATCATCATTAGTCTGCAAATCCTGAATGCATTTTAATGACCACACCACGTTTCAGCTTTTCATGTATTTTGAAACTAAGTTTTTAGGAGACCTGGAATGTAAATGTGTCTGTCTCTCAAGTGCTTTGAGCTAAATATATAAAAAAAAAATTTATTTCCCCAAAATTTATTTATTTAAAACAGTCTTAGAGGACAGAAAGAAAGTATTAATACTATCGCGCTACTATCAACCCAACACCAACACCACCGTTGGTATCATTGCTATCAATATTTGAACGAGCCCAGCCACATTTAGATTAAAATATTACTTGTATAGTTAACCCTTTAAGACCTACCATAGAACCAAGTCCGCCAGAGCTTATATTATATGTTTACATGCTGTGGTGCCATTTTTGGGAATATTTCAAGTTGCTATACATCAATACAACCATTATAGCCCAAATTTGAATAATATGTATGCATTAAGTGCATAGTAATTACATAAATTGCAAAAAAGTGGAATAAACTACAAAAAAAATTGAAAATCGTTTGTTTTTTTAACGTATATTTCTAGTTAGAGAAATTTAAGAGGCTTAGCCCACAAAACTGTAAATACAAAAAAAGTTGCACAAAATAGTTTCCCACCACAGGAAATTTATTTTGAGTGTCTTTTATTTTTGAAATACACCAATTTTTATATACTGCAGGAAAAACGAAAATAAATATTATAGTGCAAATTTGCAAAAAAGCAGCATGTGCATCAAAATAAACTATTTCCAGCACTGAGTCCTAAGCATCCCAGAAACGACACAGAAAGTCATAAAGTCAAAGATAGCTTTTAAAAACACCAGTCTAGGCTCAGGAGGCCCTGATGGTAAAAAAAACAACAACTACATTTCCGCGAAAATGACGTCACGTCCGGTTTCAGCCAAATAATGGCGGACGTGCGAAAGTTCGCTGTAGGAAGTGTTACGAACAGCTGATCGGTTTGGCAAAGCATGTTTCTGGAATATTATGTTTTTGTTGCTGCAAGTGCTTTTTATACAGTTTTTGCAAAGCTTTATGTGGAAGGAAACCGTGACCTAGGACAAGCTGATGGCATAAGATGTAAGTACAACTCCTCCGGTTTCATATGCAAAACAAATTTTTGCGCTAGCTTACGTGGTCGCAGAGCTACCAGGATTTAAAAATAGTTACCCAAAACAGAGCGTGCCTGCTCCAACCGTTTTAAAGGGTTAATTAATATCTACTGTATTACCAAAAACGATTTACTATTCTCGGCCAATAAGGTATGATGGAGTATGTTTTTTAGAACCATTCTTTTAGCAAAAAAAGGAATAAAAAACTATGAAAGCGGCTCACTGCACAAAAAACTGTATTATTGAAAAATTGTGCATAGATTAGAAACACTGAAAATAATTATTGTGCAGAAAAATATTCCCCATCAGAGTAATACTGAGCTGCTTTCAAACATTTGATACTACGTTGAATCTAAAGTATCTACATATTCTAATAAATCATATTTGTAGTTGCCATCCTGTGAGGTCCACATATTTCTGAAAACAACAACAAAATAACAGCTGCTATGAGCTCAATAACACATGCCTACATCTCGATTTTGTTTAAAGTACATTAAAAAAAAATGTCAACATTAATACTAAATATATAAGCTGAATTGAAACACGGTGTTAAGGTTAACTGTCACAGGGAGATATTGACTGGATACTGATCTTAAGCCAAAATCTAGTTTTTGTACAGCTTTTTTTGTATAACTTTTGAGCATTAGTAACATGAAATAATTCATAATTTCAACAACAAAACAACAGCCGAAAAATCCACGGGTAACTCTGGATGTTTGATCTGTTTTATGATTCACTGGAGAAGACCTTTTCTTAAATGCGTATTCTGTAACTTAACTCATATGTAAGCCTCATATTTTAATACAGCATGACTATAAAGACCAGGCATTACATCAGGGAAAGGTTGAAACTACACCGCACATGAGCCTGGTGTCTGTTGTAGGTCCAAACAAAGATGTCTTTTGCTTTATGCTTGTTTTGACCTGACAAAATCCACTTTTTATTAAAGGTGAAGGTAAAAAAGTGAGGATACAGATGCTGAATCAAAGTGAGATGTTAGAGATTCCCATCACTGCCCTCTGCTGATTAAAAATGTTATTTCACTCCATGTATGACAGCTGAAGTCAGTGTGGGAAATCCTTACTTACCTGCAATTAATATTTCTGTAATCAAAATGTATAATGTTGCTATCAGCTGACACTCATTATTTTATCAGGCTCAATAGCCCATCAAAATAAGTGTGAGTATAGATGCCCAGCAAAGTAACATCACCAGGACTGAGGCGTCGTTCCATGTCAGTTTCACGCCACCTCAGATTTATGGGGCGGAAAACACCAGGAATAATATACACTTAAAAGAAACTGGGCAAAATTCCAGGTCCTTTGTGGTTTTTGGATATTTTCCTAGCTTTTCTTCCATAACACATACATAATATATACAATATTCATAATATTCTTTAAAACTGTCCAAATTAGGTGGACTGGATTCACAGATATTAAAACTTGAATATGACAAAGAACACATTTTCATCCAACTCCCATTGAGTGGAGAGTTTCCGTAAAAACCATCATAAATTTGGGATAAAATATTATCTCTGATTTTCTCAGTATGAACTTTTGAAATATTAGGAACATTAGGAATTTAAAATGTAATATTACAGGAATTATGTGATGACAAATGACCAAAAAATTGAAACCTTTATGAAAAGCATCTACTAGGTTCCACTTGTTCCTGAATCGGTGAAACACGTTTGTCGTTTCCACAGCAGCAACAGTTTCAGTGCTGTGCTTTGTTGGAGGCTGACATGTTTAGGCATGTGTTGCCAGGAAACAATAATGCATGCTTAATTTGCCATGAAATAATGAAACGAGACCCAGCTGGCTATTTAACTGGCTGTCGGCTGATGGTTTATTACATGGGTGTTAAACACAAGGCCGGGGGACCCAGAACTGGCCCGGCACAGACTCTGTGGGCTGGATTTGACCCTTTAACTGCAGGTTTTACAGCTTTCCTCACTCACAGCCATTCATGCTACACCAAATTAACCATCAAATGACAAAAGTTACTGACTTCTCATGACCAACTATAATTTTTGGACCAACTTTAAAAAACAAAACAAAAAAAAGAACCTTTGTGTGAATTAAAAACCATTTGCTCTATAGTTCCAGGACCGTCTGGGTAACGAGCTACCTGAACTGTTTCTTAGACAGATTCTTTACTGGCTAGAACTGAGCAAACTGAGACTTGCTGTTGAAATTGCACTTTAATACAATATCTCAAGAATTGTGTGTTTAAACATGGCTTTTAATTCCTGATGAAAGTCTGAACTGTAATCACTCGCTGTTTAAATCCACTGTGATGCACAGACACAAAACTACAAATAAGTGTGTCATTGTCTGAAAGCTTACAGTCCTAACTGTAGGTTAAAGCCATGTGTCGGTCCTACAGCGCCCCCATGACTGTGATCCAAGAATATCCTCTCACGCTGCAGGTCAGATACCCTCTGATCAACACAACGACAATTTCTTTTCCGAATTTCATGGATTTTAAACTGAAATAAATAAAAAAAAGAGACATGATTTTCAATTTGAAGTTTAATGTTAATTCCATGCTGTGTTTCAGTAAGAATACAGATGGTACTTGTGGCTCCGGTGAGAATATCCAGTAGTACAAATCAGATTCACTTTACACATACTGAACAGAAGGAGTAGGAAGAAGAGGAGGATGAGGAGAGGGAAGGGACAGAAGAAAACCTGAAAGAGTCAGGGGAGTAAAGATACAGCAGGCCTCTATTTCCCAAACTGTTTTTATATAGTGCCAATGCAAAACTGCATTACGTTACAATCAAAGAGTGTTGAGCAATCCCCTCCCACGCTCACACTGATGCACATTTTGTCTGTTAAAAAGCCATTACCTAACTATCTGCCATTAGCGAAAGCGCTACAGCCTCGCAGCACAAAACTTGGTCCAAAGAGTGGACAAGGAGAGAGGTCAGAGCGATGCTCGGAGGTGGGGGACGTTTCGTAATTTAACAAAAAAAGAAAGAAAGAAAATGAACATGTGTTGAAGAAGCAGGTGTAGTAACCACAAAAAAGAAAATGTAACGAGGGCACTTAGTTCTTCCAAAAAGCTTTAACACATCCCTTTTAAACCTCCCATCACTGCTGTGTTTCCTCAATGTGACAACTGACGAAGCACGGACAAGATACTGATCATCAACACACGCGCGCACATACACCGGAAAACAGCAAAGTATCGTCTTTAAATAAACTCTTGCACGTGTTACAAATACAGGCAAGCGTACTTGGCAACAGATGATAACAGCAAAATAAAGCAAAATAAAAACTGTGCAAGAGGACGTGAACCTTAAAGGGGGTACAGGCGTGCAAAAAAAAGAAAAAGTAATAAAACTAAGTGAAAACCCCCAGGGTGGGAAAAACGAGGGAGATGGCGTGCATACGAGGAGAAAAAGGTGGGGCAGGAGGGTGGAAATGGAGGGGATTGTAGAGTAGGAGTGGGCTGCAGAGTAAACCCAGCTGAACACTGTGGCTGGGGACAGGAGACAGTGCTGGGAGGAGGGAGTTAAGAGAGGAGGAGGAGGAGGAAGAGGAGGAGAGCTTGTCTTGTGTTGTTCGGTCTCACTGGGCCTCGTCCTCCGCATCTTGCAGTGCTTCTTTGTTCTGTTCTTCACCTGAGATGGAGACAAAAAGCACCAACAGTCACTGGGCTGCTGCTATACACTTAAAGACATTTCAACAGCATCACCGGTGACGAGCAGCATGAAGTGAAGCATGGATATCCAAACTACGGGACGGTTTGCCAGTCACGGATTTAGCCTGGACCTTAAAATATTGAATTTTTAGGCTTCATCCATGGTTGGAAAACTGCCTGTAAATCAGAAAATGATCAAATACTCACATAAAAGTACGTAACAGCTGTATAAAGAGCAGTAAGTACGATGACGGCACTAATTTAAAAGCCCTTTATGGTCCAAATGGAGTGAAATTAAGAAGATTAAACAGGGTTTGACATAACCTGTGTCCTGTGGGGCAAGCAGACTGGCCAGCTGCTGTTCTGTGACAGTGTTTCAACAGCACACAGGTATGATCTCACCTGTGAAGTAACCCATTTTTACCGCTCTTTGCTGTCAGTAGCTTACTGTCACATTGAATGAAGCGTTTGAGGTTAATGAAATTAAGAGGTGTTGAAAACAGCAGGGGTTCAAGACCCAACAGCTCGAGCTTCATAGAATAAAAACACCTGCAGGTGGCTGGCATGTTTGTGTATGAAAACATTTTTGTACACACTTTAAAATATTTAAATAATATCAGCAAACCAGGAATGGGGATAAACAAAAAAAAAAAACGCTCCCACGGGTGTTTTGTGTAATATTTTCCAATATATCCCCTGGTCATCTGCAGTGAGTGTAAGCTGTCAGCCTGCTGTTTACCTCAGCTGTCAACATGCCCAGTGTGAATTATCCACATACATTTGCTGTGGAGGATGCCATCAATCTTTGTGTAACGAGTCCGAAACGAGTCGATGAGTCAGTGAAGCTAAATCTGAGGTGATGAATTATTCCTCTTGGTAAGAGCTGCAGCTGTTTCTAAAGGTTTTTTGTTTTTGTTTTTTTAAATCTTGTCAAACTCGACCAGTATGTGATTAAACTCTCGTAAAACCTGAGGATTTCCTTTAATTATTTATCAGTTTGAAAGTGTGATTTTTAGGATACTTAAGCAAAACATTAGTCGGTATAATGTTAGTTTATAACCAGCTGCTATTTGTCGTTTTCTGACTGAAAGCTGGAAACAGGAATATCTGTGGCTGAACTTTGTGCATATGCCTTTACAGGAGTTTTCCTCTTTAGGAGGAGTATATTTTAAAGAATCGCACAAACGTATTTTTCTGACATAATGTTTGTGTTCTTCTAAACCAGCGGTGTCAAACTCCAGGCCTTGAGGGCCGGTGTCCTGCAGGTAACACCCTGGGTCAACACATGTGAATACAATGATTAGTTCATTACCAGGCCTCTGGAGAACTTCAAGATATCTTGAGGAGGTGATTTAGCCATTTAGATCAGCTGTGTTGGATCAAGGACATCTAAAACCTGCAGGACACCAGCCCTCGAGGCCTGGAGTTCGACGCCTGTGTTCTAAACATTGTAAAGGTCAGTTTCTAATGGTGAAGTAGTTTGCCACTGCCCCCTCTGGTGGCTATTAGAAAGAATGCAGCTTTGAGGCACTTATGCATAGACCCAGAGACTACAGACATCTTTTAGATACAGTCCAACAAAGCCAGCCATGCATTTAAATAAGGCAACATGTGTAATCTGTCTGCAGCTGTAATGTGATAAATTTATCTAATTTTAAATACTTATGTCCCTGATTAAACTGATTTAAGTTTAAACGACCATCATTGTAATAAGTGGGAGACGCTCAGATGCTAAAAATAACCCAAACATTTACATACAAACTGCAACTTTCACCAGTGACCGTCAACGTGCAGGCCAGTAAGGAGGAGCTGTGTGCAGACTTACTAACAAGGGCGAAATGCTTTGTGAACCTGTGCAACTGGTTGCTTAGAAAGGTTACCATAGAGACCGCACAGCCATCCGTGTAATGAAGCATTGAGAGGCACAAATAACAAAGGCCTGAGAATCTGTCATGATTAAAATAGAAAGCGTAACGGTGCTCATTAGCACCGCGGCTAACTGTGATGTGAGAGCACTGCAGGACACGGAGCAGCAGCCTCACATGCTGCCACTGCAGTTCCTCCGTTATGTCACACTTCCGCGAGGCTGCGTTCACAGGTTTCCAAGCACCGACCCACACACATGTGATCTGCTGTGATGCCCCAGTGTGCAGAATTCAGTCACACCGACGTGCATTTGTGAAGAAGCAGAGTGTCCGCAAATCCTTATGGTTAAATTAGAAGATGGAGTCATTTGTATGGTCACAGGAGGAAGGTGGGTTGTGTTTCTACATTTCAGATTCACAAGCCCACAACTGTGAGACTGACACCAGCATTTAGGGTGCAAAGCTTAAAAGCTGGAAAATTAACATTATAAAAACTGAAGTCGCCTGGTTCACTTAGAATAACTGATCATGGAGATAATCGTCCAATAACAATAATTTTGAAGGGGACCTGTTACACTTTTCCAATATTTTCTATCAATTATGCAAAGTCACAGTGGTGGAGGCTCATATTAAACATGGCTCACATGATGAGGGGAGCACATGCACAAGGCTCAGGTTTCAGACTGCTCTAAACACTGTTTCCCGAAGTTTTTTCTACTCTTGGCTCTGCATGATGCCATTGAGAGTTTGAGAGGGGCAACCAATCAGAATAAAGGTGGCTTGTTTCAAACCACAAAGTTGCGTAACCATGCAAAGCCATTCCTGTAGAGGATAAGAATTAAAATATTGAGCAAAGGGACAAATAAGCTACATTTTATAGCTAGATTTAGTTCCTTTGTGTAACTGCACCTCACTGTGATACTTAAAACCTTGGCATAGTGACGCTTCAGCTTTCTCATTAAGACATTTAAAGCAAATGGTCTGGTTCTTATACAGTGCTATTCAAAGCGTTTTAGTAGTTGACCAGCTACCTCCTGAGCTAGAGCCACCCCTGATGTGTCAAACTGGTCTCAAAGACAGTCTGGATATACTTTTGTAATATTATTAAGCACCTAAATATTACTTTATGAAAGGTTAAAAACACAAAACTGCCATTTAAAGTAGTTTAAATTGTTACAACTCCGATGTGAATGTGTTTTACTTCATTTGACAAATAATTATACTTAAAATCTGACTAGGCCAAGAAGCAGATTCGGGACGTCAGCTGTTTACTAGGAGGTATTTCAGCCTTTTATCTAAGTTTTTTTTGACTTGCGGACACCCTGAAGACAATCAAACATAGTGCTGAAAAAAGTGGAAGAGGTTAGCAACACAATGCGACAAATTACCGCTCTGTACCCCTAAAATCACTGGACTTGGTGCTGTGAGTAAGTTAGTGAGGGATGTTAGGGTGGTGAGGCAAGACTAACGGCTTGAGGTGGAAAAAAAGCCCAAGACAAGAGGAATGACTTACAAAATAGACCTTTAAAAACAGAGAAGAGAGAAGGAGGAGGGCTGTCCTTAAGAATCTACAGGGGAGAGAAGTTAAAAGATTTCGTGAGTATCGACCCTGAAAGGAGGGAGTGATTTTATACACTGCTCAAAAAAATTAAACACTTTTTAAATCAGAGTTTAGCACCAAGTCAGCTAAACTTGGGGGATACTGATCTAGTCAGTTAAGAAGCAGAGGGGGTGGTTAAGGGAAAAAATACCAGACGCCTCCGCCTTTAAAATTCTCATCTTCTCTGGCTGATTTTTCTCTAGTTTTATGTTTGGATAGGGTCACTCTCACTACTGGTAGCATGAACTGATACCTAGATCTTACAGAGGTTGCACAGGTAGTCCAACTCCTCCAGGATGGTACATCAATACGTGCTATTGCCTGAAGGTTTGTCAGACCCTACGCTGGTACAGTGGGTCCTGGTTCCTCCTGGTGCATGATGATGCCCGGCCTCATGTAGTGAGAGTATGCAAGCAGGCTCTTTACACCACTGATTGGCCCCAGCATCCGCCAATAGAACAACAATTTTGTTTTGGTCCTTCCAATGCTGCCAGACCTCAGACCGCCCAGGAACTCAGTGATGCCCTGGTCCAGATCTGGGAGATCCCAGTGGACACCATCTCTTAAGGAGAATGCCCCGAGGTTGTCAGGCATGCATGCAAGTACGTGGGTGCAATAAAAACTACCATAATACCATTTTTGCGTTACTGCAGTGAAATTCTGGCAGAATGTACTAGCCTGCCATCTTTGAATTTAGCTCTCTGTATGTTAAAAGCTTTCATTTCTGTCAAATGATGTAGCATCCTAACACATTACCATGCCCATATCAATATAGTTATCCAGTAATTTTTTGGAGCAGTGTAGAAACCACAGAACTCAGAGGAAAGGCCGGACGAAACCTGTTTGCTAGATTTTTGACCATAAAAGAGGCAGAAATAAAAAAGGGGCAAACAAAGAAAGCAGAAATACTAAGCCTGAACAGTAAAGTCATGGTTCTCTCACCATCTCCCTGCACATCTGAGGTCCATAGTGTCAAGTTGTCACGTAGCAACTGCATGATAAGCGTAGAGTCCTTATAGCTTTCCTCACTCAGGGTATCCAGTTCTGCAATGGCATTGTCAAATGCTTCCTTCGCCAACCTGTCAGCAGAGAAGATACGAACCAACACAGAGGAGCTGAGGATTCACTTCACACAGTGGAAGCACAGACATATCAAAAGTGAAGCAAATGTGGAAGTGTGACAGTCGGATCCACCATTCATCCATCACATCTGGTGTCCAAAATGTAATTATTTTTCTTAATCCATGGACCATTCTGGATATTTATGTGTGCCATCTATTCATTTTCTGCTCCTTATCTGGGTCCAGGTTGCAAGTGCAGCAAGCTAAACCCTGCTCACCTTCTCCAACTTATCTAGATATACTCCCAAATGTTCCCTGGAGGCTCTTCCCATGTCCAACCTGGAAGATATCCAGGAAGCAGCCTGGTGAGATACCCAAACAAATGTCCGGCTGGTGCCAGTGTGATCTTTTTTTCAAACTGGAAAACTGTAGTCCTTTGCCGATAAGCTACGCTGTGAGACGAGTCAAAATAAAGTCAATGTGGTTGAATAGCCAGTTCACGAATCATTTCATCTGGCACCCCTGGATGGCTCAACTCCTAAACGATGCTCCTCTTTGTAATGAGTAATGAAAGGCAATAATGAGAGACCGAGAGTCCAAGCTGCTTATATTATCCAAGTCTTCTTTTTTCAGCCTACCACAAAAGTAAGAAATAAATAAACTACTGAACAGCACAAAATTGACTTACATTTTAATTTCCTTCTATAAATCATTCCATTAAAAAGCATAAGATGACATCCACAAACTGCTTTTACTTTCACACCTTTTTTTTTTAGTTTGTAGTTTCCTTTCAGTTCACTAACAATCTTGAAGCCTCACGTGATGTAAAACCCCCGTAGCCCCATCAAAGACGCCACAGGAAGTCCTGCTTGTAGACGTCAAACTTGTTTTGTTGTTTTCGTGCACCCCCCACACACACACACACACACACACATCAAAAACAACTATCTCGTGCACTCACCTGCAAGCACGGTCCGGCGAGTTGAGGATTTCATAATAGAAAACAGAAAAGTTAAGGGCCAGTCCCAGACGGATGGGGTGCGTTGATGGGAGTTCGATCATGGCGATGTCGCTCGCAGCTTTGTACGCTACCAAACTGTTCTCGGCTGCCTCCTTCCTGTCGTTGCCTGTGGCAAACTCTGCCAGGTACCTGTGGTAATCTCCCTTCCTGAGTGGGGCAAACACAAAGGCCATGAAGAACATATGGGCAATCTGAAGGGTAAAGCCACTTTTAACTGTTCAAAATAAATCAGGGGTATTGGTTAATACTTATCATGGAAAAAGATTTTTTTTAATAAAAATGAACAAAGACCACATTAGGATCATATAAGTACAGTTAGACCGGCGCCTAATCCCCTTAACTAGGGCACAATTCTAATCAGAGAAGCATCTTTTAGAGGGCAACTAAAGAGAGTAAGCAAAACACTCCTGAAACAAGCTTCGTTTACTCCCAAGTTTGTGATTTTCCTTCAAGCATCTACTTTTTAAATTTAAGAGAGGTACCGTGTACCATTTCATCGTGGGAGATGGAGCTTAAAAATGCATCCAATTTTTCTGACAGGCCAGTTTCTGCACAGTGCATGATTTTTACCCCACAGCCTCCAGACTTCAGCTTCACCTCAACCTTTAATGGTTTATTCTAAATGGGACAGGGCTGTGCTCCTCTAAATAAGGCCACAGAAACAGAGAAAAATACTAAGTAATAAATATCAGACTATCATTTGTGATTAAAAGTTTAGTCTAGTTATGCAAGGCATCACAACCCAACAGTATCTTAACAAAATGAGAGAAAATGTGTTAGCAAATGTTTTTGTTAAATAGCCAAACAACCCGAAATTAACATTTGCTTATTTAACAATCGATTCTGCAACAACAAACATACATTAAAAAACTCAGAATGTCCCATAATTTGTAATAATCTGGGCGACCACACCACTTTCCTCATTTTGTTAGTACAATTTCAGATATGAACTGGATACCTACATTTTATAGTAGAAAACCTTAGATTCTCCCGTGGTAGCAGCTAAGATGAGATGCTTGTCCAGTACATCCAGAATGTCATTGCAGATTGATTTCAGCTCTTTCTCAACCTGCAGAACAAAACACAGATGCTTCTGTTAGTACACCATGTTCCTACTCACTCTGTGTGCTTTGAGACCTTTGCAGATATTGGCGTGTTCAATTAGACAGCACTAACCTGACAGTGTTTGACAGCCACTCTTGTGCTAGCTAATGCTATAAAAACTTTTTCCAACTTGTTGTGCCTTTTCCATAGTAACAAATAAGCAGTAAACAATGCCACAAAGAAATAAAGAAATGCTTCCCATTGATGGCTAACTTATTACCTGGACCAGGGACCTGGTCTGGTCTCCACTTAAGCAAACAGGGCTTCTTCCTGGCTTTTCACAATAAAAGCCTTCATTATATAGTAATATGATGGCTACTTACGACAGACCTCTCTCCTTTATCTTTTTTATTTTTAGGTTATGAGACACATTTTAACAAATGAATATTTGACATCTATGAAGCTCATTTTGATGTCCATTAACAAAACAGCAAACAAAACAAAAAGGTGAAAAAAGCTTTTTGTATAAAATGATGATAAATATAGTGGAGACCAGAGAAAGTTGAATAACATAATTCTAAAAAACCTAAATATAATGCATTTGCTTCAATGCTTCGTTTAATCCACAACTCGGTAGCGCTCAGCTGTCACCATGTAAGCGCAAGCGCTTCACCCACATTTACGACTAAAAATAGACCTGCAATTCAAGGCTTCAGAGTTAGATTCGAATCAACACAAAATATATTAATTAAATAAACTGTATTAATATTTGAAAGTAGTTTTCTAAGTCTTTTTTTTTTTTTGCACGGCAGTAAAACTGAGCCGCTGACCTGTAGCCGTTAACATGGACACTGAATTACTATTAACATCTACACCATCAGAACGTCTGCAGCAGGAAACTTCAGTTCTGAGAGTGCTGATATGCTCACTTTTCTATACGTCGTTCTTTATTTTCTACAGGCTTACAAGCCCATATTCTTACTCACTAGTACATTTAAGCACACACACCCCACATCCCAAATTGACCTCATCCAGGAAATGAAACTGAATTTTTTTTTTGCCTCATGCTAATGTAAGAAAGAAGAGTAAAGGCTGGTTAACTTTATGTCTTAGTGTAGGTTGTAGGTCTATTTGACTTTACTGTGCTGGTGATTATTTAAAAGGAATGAGCTGAGCTTTTTATTTGACTGATATTTAAAATATGCAAGTTCATTTTGAAAGACCTGTTTGTTTTTTTTATCTCTTGAATATTTATTATGATTATTAAGAAAAGTATTTCTCATAGGATTACTGGATGGATACGATAGAATACTTTATTAATAAAATAATCAAGTTTTGCAGCTGTAGCATAGAGCTTAGGGGATTTAACTCCAGAGTCAGCATGCAGTTAGTCCCACAGTGGGCGTTCTCTGAATTCTGCTGTTACTGGGAGTTTCTCTGGAGCATAATTGGGGAAAAAATGCAATTTAGAGTTATTTCGTGGCTGCCACCCGACTCATCATTTTGGGCTGTGAAACCATTTCCTGGAGGAGAGCTCTCATCTCCATGAAATAACTGTGCAGGTACTAATGTCTAACCAGAGCTACCTCAGTCCTGAGGGTTTGTTTTTTTTAATCACTCTGTGAAGTAGTGGCAAGAAGAAAAAAATACAATCACGTGTGGTAAGAGCAGAATCAGAATGAAAAACAAGGACAGCATCAGATGTGGGTTTAAACTGCGTCTGACCGTTTTCCTGTATTCTCGGATCATCTTTAGTTTGTCTTCGCCTCCTTTGTTTTCTTCTTTCTGTTCGAGGCTGCTGATTATCCTCCAGGAGGCTCTCCTGGCTCCGATAACGTTCTTGTACGCTACAGAGAGAAGGTTCCTCTCCTCCACCGTCAGCTCCACGTCCATACTCGCCACGTTCTTCATCGACTCCACCATTTCTGAAAGAAGCAAAATAGAAACAAACGGCTGAATGTCGGGTGAATTATCCACAGGACGAGGGGAGCAATGTTGGAACTACCATGATTTTCCTTTTAAAGCTTTAAACTCAGTTTCAGGCTGTTTTAAGCTTCACCCATATAGGAGAGGGGATCCAATCAGAAAAATGCTTTCTGAAGGGTGGGGATAGGGGAGCCCTCTGGTTTTAGACCAGGGGTGGGGAACTCCAGGCCTCAAGGGCCGGTGTCCTGCAGGTTTTAGATGTGACCTTGATCCAATCACAGCTGATTTAAATGGCTAAATTACCTCCTCAACATGTCTCGAAGTTCTCCAGAGGCCTGGTAATGAACTAATCATTTGATTCAGGTGTGTTGACCCAGGACGAGATCTAAAACCTGCAGGACACCGGCCCTTGAGGTCTGAAGTTCCCCCACCCCTCTTTTAGACAGTCAAGAGGCTCCACTGAGGCCTAATTTAACACAAATAAAGATTATTTTGAAATGCGAATCATGCAAAGCCACTCTAGGAGAATTAAGGAGGTTTAAAGGAGGGGTTGCTGAAGGAGCTAATACTCCAATATTTGAGCTGAAGTATTAAATTTACTTTTTAAAAAAGGACCACAGAAGCAGTAACTTCCTAGTGTTCAGACCTTCTGTTTGCAAGAGGTAGCCAATAAGAAAAAAAAGTGCGAAAAGGGAGAGGAGCCAAGATGGCTTGGTTCAGGCAGTGGGCATATTTAAAATAAATAATGATCACTTTCAATTGTGAATCATGCAAAGCTACTCTAGCAGATTTCAAGATCAAAAATAGGAAATTTGCATCAATTTCATTACATCTGATTGGAATTATAAAGAGAAATTTTCTGCTGGGTTAAACAACAAAAAAGGTAAATGTGAAAATATTTCTGCTTTAATATTCAGCACTGAGTCTTCATTACCGTTATTAACATTCATTGTTTTTAAATTAAAAACAAGCACATCTTCATGCCATTAGCTCAGTCCTGAAAGGTTTCTGTCATCTTCAGTGATTTATTAATGGAGCGCCCGGGATGCTGACCAATTATAAACTCCTCTAATGTAGACATTTACCATCGTGGACACCTTCGGGGAGGCGATGGAAACTGAGCCAGAACATTAAACCAGAGGGCTGAGCCAAATCATCTTCAGTACTTTAAAACATCTCATGTTTGATTCATGGCAGCAAAACAAAACGATTGGCACTTATCTCAGGAGTAATTCATCAGCACAACGAGCTTCTTCCCCGAGGAGTCAAATAAATGAGGCAACGGGGAGCCTCTTTAATCAAGAACACAAACACCGAAAATTAACTGGATCTGTTTCAACTTAAAAAGAAATGCCTTTATTCTAGCATGTAATAACTTACATAAGAAGCATCAAAGATGGCAGGATGAAGGACAAAAAGTGGTTAAAACAAGCCACACACCACATTAAAACATCTAATTTGGATGTAATTTCTTGCCTTGTCGCCCAGCCCAGCGCTGGAGGGAAAATACAAGTGCCAATCATCCAGTTTGTGACGTATAATCAGATACAGTCAGCAGGAGCAATGAGCTGGTTTACAAACCAGGAGGACTCAACATGCTGCTCCACCTCGGCCTGCTCTTAGAGCGAATCAGTGAGCTCCTCGTGCTTTTAAAGCATTTTTCAAGTGAAGCCTCCACAGGCTGTATTTGGACACCAAGTCATTAAAAGGAATCTGCACAAGCACAATAGACGTTCACGACCTTTTTTAGCTGTGCAGTGGCAGACAAAGCTACTCCCTATTATAGTAAAGATGTAGGTAAGTAAAAGTGACATGCATCTCTGTTTGAATACTAAAAAACTCAATTTTTTATCAGTGATCTCAATTATGTAACACTGTTATTCATTTACTTAAATGCTCAGGTATTCAACTTTGGAAAAAATGAAATTTATAGGAGATGTATTTAACATGAGGGCTGTTCTACATCTGCTTTGAATCTACACCGTGGGTACATCATAACCACAAACTTTCTGAAAGTGTAAGCCACATCGTGCTGTGCACCTCCTTAGAAACCACAGCTCGCATTAACCCGGCAGTTCAGTATTGTCGTTTCCTCTAGTGCATTTCTGGCTACTACTTCTTCTACACCCAATTTTCAAACTGACTAGAAAAGAGAAACTCCACCGCCAACTAGGATTTTGGTTGTGAACCAAAACTACATGGGCTCGACACAGCCCATAAAGTCCATCATGTAAGGATGCCCGCTGGTCCGCTCTCAGCCGTTTCTACCATAGTGCTAAATTTAAAAAATATACAAAATTGATTTAATTTTTTATTCAGTATGCTGTCAAATGAGTGACTGAGCACAAAACGAACGCAGATTTCTGCTTCGGCTTTGTGACCCAGAAGCTACGTCCACGACCTCTACCAAAGGAATTCTGCAGGTGCCAACATGTTCAACAAGAGGCCTGGAGATCCCCAGAGTAGCCGAAAAGTGGATCAGAAGAGAGGAAGGCTCTTGTCCAATCATTGATTTCCAAACACCAGGCGCAGGGGGTGCTGTCGACATTTCAACAGCACTGGGTGAGTGACTCTTCCAGTCTGCATGTTGAAGTATTCTTGGGACAATATATTGAACCCCGAGTTGCCCTTGATACAACCATCAGAGGGTGAGAGTGTGGAAATGTTAGGTTAAAAGCACTTAGGCATAGGAGAAATACTTCTATGAAGCATTAATTATAGTAGAAAAGCACTGCGTAAGTGCCAAATCCAATATGCATTAGCCATTATCGGATTTCTGCTTGTTTGAAATTGTTACTTTCCAGCTACATGCAGGAAAAGCTTGCTTTTGCCTGTACTGCAGCAACCTGTTCCTGTGATGTTTTATTCCTTTTTGCCTTTGTTTCTCTTCCTCAATTACTTCAGCTGGAAGCTTTTTATAAGCAGCAGCACCCCAGAAAGACAGACCAGCCTAAAAATAGCACAAACACAGACACTGGCGTGTTTGTTTGCACAATGATTAACCCATAAAATGCATGATGAAATGCAAATTTATATTGACGGCAGGGAAATTTCTGTGCCCCATCAACAAAAAAAAAAAAGAGGCAGACACTCTGAACCAAATGGCTGCAATTAATACCAGCAGCTGCAGACAAACTTGGGAAATGTGACTTTTTGTTGAGAAAGAGGTTCGTTTTCACACTCTGAACCAGACAAACGGAGATCAGAGAGTGTGGAAAGTGCACAGTTTAACACATCAGCGATGCTTTCACGCATAAACTCCTGCACACAGCAGGAGGTAGGCCATTTTACACCAGGGCTGGGCGGTATGCTGGTCATAATTCCACGCATGACACGAATCTTTCAAATACTGATAAACTGGAGAACAGCCAAAGAGCCAGCTGTGGTTTCTATACTGACCACCGGGAGCGATGCAGAGCGACAAACCGAGCATCTGTCTTCCACACGGTTTTAGTCATATGACGCAAGAATTAAACATCCTCTGCTAGCACTCTTAAAAAGGGCAAACATCATGGCACTATAATCTGAAGAGTAAACTAGGGCATGCTGGGTAATGCTAACTTACAGCCTGTTGGAAGCGGCTCCGTCAAAAGTGTGGAAAGACTCCACAATAACTAATTGAGGAGCCCTGCCGTCAGTTTATTTAAAAGGAGACTTGCTTTGCAGCTCTGCCAAAACACAGTAACAAGGAAACAGACATGGTTTTAAACATGGACGTAGCTTCCACATTGGAAACAAAGGCAATGTCTGCTGCAGTAAATCTGCACCACCAGACAGCGACAGCTGAGCTACAAAAAGACTTCCGGTACTATTGATGTTCATGAGAAATTCGCCGCAAGTACGTTCCTGCTCAGTTTATGGGCTCAAGGGCTTGTAAAGATCATTACGCTCATTGTTAAGGCTAACAATTATCGAGCTACTTTGCCAGTAAAGAAGCACCCCCTCCTCGTTACATCCGATTCGTTTTTAAACCGCGATGGCGAAAGCCTTCAAAATAGGACCTCAGATGCCAATGGGTGATGTCACTATATTTACATCTTTTTGATACAGTCTATGCAGGGAATCAGGTGAGGATAACTCAATGCTAACAGCTGTTTTCACTTGAAAACTTGACTCATTTGTGCCACAACATGGAGTTTATACACTAGCAGCAACAGACCAAATGTTAGCTTTATTTATAAACGGTGGCAAAAACAGCACAAACAGACCACCTCTGTGCTTAATATTAGTTCTATTTAAACAACTGAGCAAATTACTGTTCTAATTGAAGAATGAAGTGTGTCATGTTTGTGGTGGCTGCTTTGGCTTATTTTACTTGTTGCATGGCAATATGCAGTTTCTAGAAAGAGGAATTTAACTAAGGAACTGCAAGGCATGCAATACTAATAAGATTTCCTTGCCTCATGACTGTGTACATTTACCAATATATTTTTTGAGATTACTGAAAGGCACTAAAGGCAAACTAAAACTCTTCAGGTACTGGCTCATCTGGACTTCTGATCAAGATTACAGTTTAGGTACAAGACTAACATCTTATAATGACCAGGCTGAAAAACACCTTGTAGTTTGCCAGCTACGGCGCAAATTGAGAAGCCCCTCAGAGAAGAAGAAAAAAGTTGATCCGCACAGAAATTCCTCAAACGTGATTTTAAGAGCTTAATTACGTGCACGTTTTCCATTAGACTCACTGCCACACGGGCTTCTCTTGAAACCCTTTGTGGGGCCGATTTGTAAGCAATAACTGGAGCCGTTTTCTGGGGATTTTTCCACTCGTTATTGATCAGAAAGATCAGCGTCAGCGGAGCTGCAGGTCGTGTTTGTAGTGGTATGGGCATTCGTCGTGGTTTTTCTGAATGGAGTTCGGCGTGACGGGGCTGAAGAAAGGCTAGCCAGCTAGTTAGCCGTTTAAATAGCTCGCTAACTAAGAAGAACCGCTTAGCACCGCGTAACTAACACAAATGTTCGCTGGCAGCAGTGCACACCGCGGGACACGCTTTCCAGCACGCTGGCTGCGCCTTCCTCATGAGCTGAAAACTACATTTAAACGTATATTGTTTCATTCGGCTGGGGAAACCTCCGCCATTTTGTCTCGTCTCACCCAACAAATCCATGTGAACTGCTTCACCTGCGTCTCCAAACCCCCTGCGCAGGGAGACAGAGGGGGAAAGAGGGGCCAGGCGGTCTGCAACCACCGATATCTGTCCGCAGCCTTACCGTCATATCTCTCCGCTTGTTCGGCGAGTTTAGCCTGGTATACTAAGTTCTCTCTGTCCGCCATGGTGCTCGGATACTGGGGCTTTTCGTGGCGTCCCAGTGGAAAGGGAGGATTATCGGCTGCTCTGCGATTCCTGGTGGTGGATCAGCAACAGCACTGTCGCTTCGCTGAACCGAAGAGCCACCGGTAGCACTGGCGTAAAGATGGCGCCGCTGCTCCATCCGGGAAATCCACGCAGCGGACTCATCCACGCCTCCAGCCTCCAGCCAAGTCAATAAAATATATTCAAATAAAATCAACAATAAAGGTAGTGATTTTAAAAAAAAAAGAAGTGCGTGAATGAATAAAAAAGTCACGTAAATAAATTTAAATAAAACTGAAATTAAAAAATAAACTTCACGTTATATAAAAAATTAAGGTCATTAAAAAAACAAAGAAAGAATATACACGAATAAGTTAAAAAGTTCCGGAATATAAATAAAATTAAAAAATAAGCTAAAGAAAATAAATAAAAAATAAAAATAAATGAAAAAGTAATGAAATACAGTTAAAAATAATTTAAAATATAAGATAAAAAAAACCTTATGAAAAACATTTAGAAATAAAATAATAGAAAAATAATCAAATAAAAAAACTGAAAAATACAAAAAATACCAAGTCTCAAAATAAACTGTCCTTTAAGTAAATTCAAAACCCTCCAACACCTTAATGTTAACGCCTTAATAATTCACTTACACTCTTCATTGAAGAGTGCAGTTGAATTTGCAATCTAACATGTTAAGAAAGCACAAAGAAGCACTTTATTTTTTTATTATTATTTTCCAAATAACTATATTAATAATTACTTTACCAAAAGTATCATAAGTTAGTAAAACTGAACTAAAGCTAAATGTCGAGACAAATTTTAGTTATCTGAAAAAATATGAAAGGATTTTTTTTTTTTTTTTAAATGAAGCCTAACCTTAAATAATACAATGTACTAAACCAAAGATAAACTGATATACACTAGAAATTACTGTTTTAATGTTAAATTTTTGTCTTCATAACCAGCAACAGGAGGCTTGAGTCCCAGTATTTATTGATACTGGGATGTCTTTGTGACTGAGTCCCAAATGTTTGTATTATTCCCACCATCCATCCTCTTCCACTTGTCCAAGTCTGTTTGTATTGTTGTGTAATGAAAACTAAAGCTAAAGCCAAACCTTTTCTGTAGAATGTGCATACAGTAAACCTAGCATTTATAAACCCTGAATGTAGATAAACGGAATAATTTCACACACCGATAAAGTGCACCCTGACAATTACGTGTATATTTATTGACTAGGATACATTGATAGATTACACACTACAGAAGATAAAAAGCTAATTTTGACTTCAAAATAAAAGATTTTGACTCATTGTACAATCTCCTGAAAAGAAATACAATTTTTGCTTGTTCTGAAATCACCACTAGATAAGGTGCATGTTTGTAGGTGATCGGTCTTTAACTAATGTGGCAGAACTGAGTAACAGTGAGGTGAACATCCCAAAAATCAGCAGTAAACCAGAAAAGGAATCACAAACGACCGTTTGAAAAATAAAAAATCACCATTTCACACCAGATTTTATATTTGTTTTTAAAAGAAGCTTTCCATTTCACCCCACAATCACCAAGACAGCAGCAGCAGGTTTCATTTATGTCACGTTCCACACAAAGCACTCAAAAATGTCTCCTTTGGGACGTGGAAATATTGCATGGATTTATTAGTGCAGCACAAACGGGGCTGTACATACTGTATACGGTTATAAAACATGACATTAATGGTGTACAAAAATATTTTCCATAAATCTGAATCTCAACAAAAGAAATATGAAGGAAAATTATACACAATGTAAACTCAACACAGCTTCTGCACTCTTAAATGTGTTTGAAAATTGTGTCCAACCTCCCCACCAACACACAGCTGCGATCATTTAACCCTCACGTCATACTTTAAAGCACTTTAAGGACCCCCGTAGGTTTTATCACTAAACGTGCCTCTGATGGCATTATTATAGATTTATTACCGGTATTTTTAAAGTTCTGATTCAACTTCTTGCATCGTGTTTTGGAGACGTCTGCCTTCTCTTGAATAGAAACTAAACTGGACTCGCCATGTGAAGCTCCAAGCGCACAGAAATTCATATGAAAAGCACATAGCGACATCTCCTTCCAAGAATCAGAATCATTTGTTAACCACACACACACAGAAAATAAAATAAAACAAATAAATCCCCAACAAATTGTTGTGAGAAGCTTCATGTAGGGCACTACTTTTTCCTTTCTGCCCAACCACACAAGCCTGTGCAGAAGGAAGTAGTGAAAGTTTTTTTCCTTTTTTGGTTTCTTATTTAAAAAAAAAAAAAAAAGTGTGTGTGAAATACAATAAGAAAAAATAAAGCAAACAATAACTAACATAGAGAAGATTTCATTTTTGCTCTATTTGGTCATATTTCTCAACATTAACCACACCCCTGTATAATAATAAATTAAAGATTAAGACAGCCAGTTAAAGACTAATGACTAAAACTACCCGTGAAACCAATAAAAACCAAACTAACTAAATACTTTCAAAACTAAAGTGAAATAAACAAACCCTTTCTGGCTACTAGCTACTAAACTAACGAAAAAAAATATTAAAAATCTGACAAGTTACAACCTTTAAGATAGGTATGCAAGTAACTAGCTTACAGATACTGCTGTCATACAGTTACACACAAAAAAAGAGTGAAAGGGAAAAGAGGAAGAAAAAAAAAAGCAGACAAATGTTTACCTCCAATTACTCAACTGATCTGTCCCCTCATTTCCCCAAATTTAAGGTCAGCGTTTCTTTATTTTTTTAAGCATTTCTTTTGCCCCCCCCTTACTGCACACATTTGGACGGTAGGGGGCAGTTACCTCCTGGGGGAATGCATTTATGTAGGAAGAGGTTTATTCACAGGTGAAAGTGTAACAGTTACCGTTTCCACATCAAGCACACTACCCTGACACTGGAACATCTGCACGTGTCTGTTTTTGGATGCTCTGAGAGCGACGTGGCGAGTTTAGTTCCATAATATCTGAGAGAAGGCAGGCGTCGCTAACACTGGGGTCGACATAAGTGGTTCTCAAACTGCACAGGTGTGGGCAACAAGATGAAAAATAGTTCTGTGTGTATTTTAGGGAGTCTGTTAGTTGCACTGGACCATCTCCATTGAGATAAAAATTCTTTTTTGGACCACTCTTCCACATTACTGACAAATTCAAACTGTGGGGTGTTAACTTTTCCCCTTCCACAGAGTTTGAGAACCCCAGATCTGTACTGCGAGGTGTGAGGTGAACATCTTCTCATCCTCCGTCCCCTAATAACCATAGGAGGGACACGTAGGCATCATTTATCGCTTTAGCTCCAGGGCAGGTCTGAACTTCTTAATTTTGGAGAACCAGAAAAATAACATGCAATTCTGGGTGTGTCCTCGAGACTTCAACTTCAAGCCAGTCACTTCCCAATTTAACTTCTCATCTTTTCCAAGAACAAATATAAGGCAGGTCCGCGGAGGATGCGGACCCTCCCTCGTGACCAAGAAAAACAAAACAAAACAAAAAAATCTATGTGCAGCAGGGGTTCCTGTTTCAGTAAGCACTGCCAGCAACTCAATCTTTGAATGCATCCTGACAAAGATGATAAATGAGTTTCTGACCTGGTAAAAATACAGGGTGCAACCAATCACACCCCCAATTTAAGACTCTTCCCCCCTCTCTCACACACTCACACACACACACACAGTGTTTTATCAGTTTCAATGCCACTCACCACATTTCACAACCATTGTCAAGTCTGCACTAACGACAAAATTTACAAAAAAAAATAATAATCCCAAGTTGCTGATTCCTCTCCTCGTTTCTGAGAACAAACATGTCCTTAGTAACAGATGAGTTTCAGGTTTCTATTTATAATGCCACGGTGCCAGCAGAACTGTGAATGTTTATAAAAGCTTTGTGTGCTCAAGATGACAAACAAAGTTACAGCAAATGCCATCCATGGCACCCTTATGGCACGAGAAACAACATGAAAAAACATGTCCGTTTTAGCAGTAATACTTTTTTTTGGTGGTGGATTTTATCTTAAAAGCGTCTCCGAATGACTGTCGTATCAGCCCACCAGGATGACAAAAATAAAATCCCTCAACCTTTCTCCTTGCATCCTTTAATAAAGCAGCCTCACGGGATTGTTCCTTCCTCTGTGACAGGGTGCTCGTTTTGTTCTTTCGCATTTCTGCGTCTTAAAAGAGAAAAATAAAAAAGGTGTACACTCTCTGGCCATAAAAAGTAAGAGAAAATCAGCATAAAGAGGGGAAACGTTTACAGTATTTAGCATGTAAGGTGTGCATGTATATAGAGTTAATTCTATAATATTATTTTCCACTTTTTGTACATCAACAACAAAAAAAGAGGACTTGGTTTGTAGTGTAGGGTGTGGTAAAGTGGTGACGCTGTCTCCACAGGACAGTCATCAGGTAAAGTCTTTGTTGGTTTCACTCTGAGGTTCACAGTCTAGCACAAGGAAACAAAAAAATCTCTCACAGACACACACATCTGTGAGAGCCGCAGTGTTTTATCTCCCGTTTTATCTCCATTTCCCTCCTGCAGGTGTCAGTGAAAGGTAGTGGCTGGAGATGCACGGATACAACGGAGAAGAGGTGGAGGATGACTCTGCTGTGTGATGTGATGATTTCAATACTGGGATGGAAGCATGTAAACCGGGGTTTGACTGATATCGGTCACCTGTGCCGTCTTTAATACGTTTTCTATTTAATACCTCTGTTAAATAGGAGGTATTAACAGGTTTAGCTGTGTTTGATCAACATGCTCAGAATCAGTACACTTGTGTAGCATCAAAGCCCTCTGAGCGAGGGGGGGGGGGCTTTGATACCTGTATTTTGGCTCTGACATTTCCAGTTTACACAAATTTACTACAAGTACACAGAGCTGAAGTCCACCAGAGTGAAGATACGTCCTTGCTCAAAAAGACAAACCTCACATTAGTGGACTTTGGGGTTAAAAAGTGTTAAAAAGATGTGGACTTGACAGTAACAGCTGTGGTTACAGGCAGACGTCATCATTAGCTAGTCTAATAAAGAAATGTGTTAAGGTTATTGGCTGGGCCTGATATTATATAAACTGTGCCCAACGGGTGAAAATAAGATTAAAAACGATTAAAAAGTTTACGTTTTAAGGAAAAACTGTTGCATAAGCACAACAAACTCACTCATACCAACTACTTTGGCTACCCCATTCTTGCATAATTATAGAGATTGGATACAAAGATTGATCGGGACATTACTGTGACAGTTTATCTGATCACATGTATTTAAACAGTGGTTTAACTTTTGGATTTGTATTAAAATTAAATATTACTTTAAATTGGAAAACCTGAACCTGAGTACGACTGCAGGTTTCGGTTAAGATAAAAACCCCATGTTTCCTCCAACCTGAGTGAAAACTTTAGGTGTGTAAGCACGCTAAAGCAAAATCCTATTGTTCTTATATCTTTTAAACTATGATTATACAAAAAAGTTTAGCAAGTTCTTGACTTGTTTGTTTCTTGGTCGCCTCAAAAGGGTTAAATAAAGGCCTTTCTCGTCAAACCGTTAACGGACCTTCCAGTGTCATCCTGGATGAACCAATACATGCTGCCATGTACTTCAGTGTGTCTGCAGATGAAGGGCAAGCCAGCAGTGATGTTTCACAATGCAGGCAAACCGATATCAGTCCAACCACAGGGTGAACTCTTAATATGACTGGGGTTCATCAAAAAGACATTAGACAAGATCAGCCAACACATCACATGTTGGGGTGGGCAGGAAACACTGACCAGTTTAGCTCAGAGTTTCATATAGTGTGTGCTTGCAGAAATCTTCTATTCCAGCATGACGAAACTGAAAGCAAGGGGATGTGCTGGAGGTGACGGGAGCGCCTGCGCTTCTCAGCTCTCGTCGTCTGGATAGTACTGTTCCAACAACCGAACGTGGGTGAAAGGAAAGTGGCCTCGTTTGCCTTTGCATTCACCCTCCCATTGGCCGTTCACGTTGATCTTGGTCACTTTTACGGTGTCCCCCACCTGTTAAATAATAAAAAGAAAAGAAAAGTCAGGCATATTCTGCAATCCTTACACGTCCTCTTCACGCTCTAAATAAACTGTGACACATGCAAGTCAAAGTTATCAATACAAGCTCAGCGTCTGATTTCTATCAAAGCCCGCAGAAAGAAATGCATTGATGTGACATTGATTGACCCATCTTCACTTTACAGCTGTAGAGCAGAGAAACCATACAGGCCAAATTACAGGACTTCCACATTCGTCAGCTTTCATCTGATAATCAGATCCGGCCCGTTTGATCCGCTTCATTTACTCAATGAGATGCTGTGTTCGTGTTTGGCTGAATTTTTCCTTCCTAGTGTGAGTGACATATTTATCCCATGAAGGTCATTTTAGTGGACACAGAAGCTGGAAATGGACACCAGATGCAATTCACATTTTTCATAAATTAGATATAGATTTGGGTATATTGGCCTTCAAAATACTATGAAAGTTAATTCAATATCAGCTAATACATTAATAAAAGGTTTTCTTTTTACTCCTTAGAAATTAGTATCACCCCAATAATCCAGCCTCAGTCTTTATTAAATGCACAAATAGTCTATATTTGGATACTGGCTGCAAAATTTCTGCCAACCACTTTAACAACAGCAGACATTTATAAAACAGTGCAATGCCATCTCGTCTGCTTTACCTCACACCATCTTCCACTTGTGATAATTCAAACACTGCAGTGGCTTCTGTCCTTACCGATGAGAGTCAAATAAACAGTGGATTTTAAGCAGGGGGCTCTGCTGACAGCAGTTCATTCAAAGACTGGATGCGCCAAGCAGATTAAATTTACTTTAGCTGTCTTTTTTCTTTCTTTTGGAACTACGCATCATTACTGTTAATTATTTTTTTCCGTTAAATCAGTTCCAGCCAGTGTTGGGGCTGTTACCAAACATGTAAGTTTTTACCTTTTAAACACTCACAAATTACTTATTTACTCCTTGTAGAAAGTAAATTCTTACACTGCTTATTCCATCCTGTGAACTTCCCAGTTTACAGTGTAACACTAAACCTTTCATATTGCTGTCAGAGTAATGAGGACACGCAGAAGATCTTTCGTTTGGGTGGTGAGGGACACAAAGTCAGCCACTGAGGAGTTTTGGGTCCAGACTAATGAGTGTTTTTCACCATAAAGCCAGAGTCTCAAGGGAAATCGCCAGAGAACAGAGGCCTGGGTGGGAATGAGCTTGCACGCCTCGGGAAACCTGCACAGCAAATCAAAGCAAACTACCAACGGCCACAAGCCGCCAAACACAGACAGAGGGAGAGATCCTCAGTGATCCGGAAACAGAGGCGGCTCTTAATAAGCCTTCCTCAGGTTTTACTTACAGAAAACCTGTGAGTGTTACCTCCTATATATAGTAGGTCTGTATGGTCTTGGCTCGCACTCAGCATTTACAAACGACTGAAAACGCAGCGCTGCAAAGCCAAAAGGCATTAATACCACACGCAAACAAGAAATCAGAAGCATTGTAAGGAAAATAAATGCAGAAAGATTCATATTTTTAAATCCCTGTTTGTTTGTTTGTTTGTTTGTTTGTTTTTTAGTTCCATAATTGCTGGAAACAATCGTAATGAAATTAAAATCCAGTTACCGGCCCTGCCTTAGATTAAAGGACGTTATCAGGTCGTCACAGCATTTGGCTTTGCAGACCTGCCATCATGCTCGCTGTGGTGAGTTGTTGTTTCTGGCCAGAGCAGTTTGCACTTAAGGCTACGTTCACACTGCAGGTCTTGATGCTCAATTCCGATTTTTTGATCAAATCCGATTTTTTTGTCTGCTTGTTCACACTACAAATAAAATGCGACAGCAAACGCTCTCTAGTGTGAACGTTAAAAGCAGCCCGCATGCGCAAAAGAAGACGTCACACACAACGCGCTCTGTTTAGACCCAGACCAAACAATATTGTTTGACTAATGGCTGTTAATATAAAGACTTCAGACTTTACGTTTCCCAATTTTTGCTTTAAGTTATTTTGTCATTTACATAATAATGTAGATAACCTAATAATGATCCTTATTGCTGTTTTAGAGAGGAGCGGTGCTTCAAAGGATAGCTGCAGATTTCTGTCAGAATCTGCAGGTTATACAGTACAAATAAAATGTTCACGTTGTCTTCCCAACAGTTTCACTAACATCTACACTTGATGGCCAGGAAGCGTTCGCGATGTCTTCTCGGTCTTCTGGATAATTGGCGTCTGTCTTGTGTCAGTGACGTAAAAGACGGATTTAATGCGACTTGACCGTTCAAACAGCAGTCGCTTTCTAAAACATCGGATATGTATCGGATTCAGTACCACATACGAAAGTGACCCAGATCGGATATGAAAACATCGGATTTGTGCCGTTCACACTGTCATACCATGATCGGATATGGGTCGCATAGGGTAAAAAAAAATCGGATTTGATGCGCTTTCGCCTGCAGTGTGAACGTAGCCTTACTGTCACATTCTTGCAGCTTCGTGCCATAAATCAGAATCACTCCTCAGAAGCTTCACATCTTTTCTCCTGCATATAAAAAGAAATCCTGGAAATACTTTTACTGTCCGGCGGTTGCAGTATTGCTGTTTAACTAGCTGTAATTTCATTAAACTGTTCATATTCCGAATCACAGACTAATGTAATCAGATTGTAGCCCACTGCTACAGCTCAATGGAGCACATCAACTATAGTTCCATCGACAGACAACGCCGATTATGGTCAACATGCACGGCGATGTGCTTCACTACAGTTTCACATTGCATCTCCATATACAACGACCATTTCCAACACAGACGTGTCTGGGCGTGCACACACAGGTTCACACCTGCAGAAACACCATCCATCATAGTCAAAGGAGAGAAAACAGCAGGATATTTCTGACTGTTGGACTCGTTTAAGCTGGAGATGCTCTCATATCTTCTCCTTGACTCTTCCCCACCAGGTATACTTGTCAGTGAAAAACTGAGCTGTGTGTGAGAGACAGGTGAGATCTACACATAAGAAAACAACCCAAACTGGCCATACAGTACACCTATACGAGGAAGGTAGATAAGCATGTTTGGGCCAAACACTGCGCATTATGGAGGGTGGATAACCTCTGCCGCCTAGCACGGATGCTGTTGACAATTAGCAATCCAACACAGGTAACAGGATGACTGGACTATGGAGCAAATCACCCAACCCTGATATCAGAGCTGAAAAAAATAATGGAAAAGCTAAAAGTTTAGTTGGCCAAACGGCAAACGTGTGCAATGTGGAGACACTGAGTCCAGATTACTGTAGAATGTACTATTCAGTACATCACCACAAAGCAACTTAAAAGCGTTGTGCTCCACTGGACCTCAGTGGTAATGAATGTTCAATGCAACTTTCACATTAACCCATTGGGCTGCAGTGTGTGCATGAAGAGAGGCCACTGTAAAGGATCTATGTCTCCACTCTGAATGTCCTCATGCTCGCTGTCAGCCTGCATTTGTAAAGACACAGTGTGCGTGCTCACATGCATGAGTAAGCCATTATAACAATCGGGACAATCTACGCCGCCTCGGCTCGGACCCTTTTGAAAGTGGAAAATAAGGGGGGGAGAGTGATTCACAATAAACAAGAGGAAAGTAACTGGTCATAAGATTAGTACCTCCAGAGCCAGCGCCGTCTTGTCGTAAGCGTTGGGCACCCGCTTCTGAATTGCCCGGGCATAGACCGGCCCGTTCTGTAGGTTTGGGAGCTGAGTGTTGACCACAGGCTGAGCATACGGGCCCGGTTCCCCCAGAGCGGTGGCCTGAGGAGAACCTGTTCCATCTGTGCTGCCCATTACCCCGCCAACATGGCCGCCTTGTCCGGTCCCTGCGGGTACCGGACTAAGACTGGCTGCAGTGGGCGAAGAGGGTCGGAACCTTTCCACATAAGGCACAGGGATCATCCCGACTCGGCCCTCCTGGTTCTTGGCGTGCCACCACTGCTCCTCTGGTTTCTCCAGCACGCGCAAGATGTCCCCCCTGCGGAAGGGGAGGTCCTCATAGTCGTTGCCAGGGAAGTCAAACAGTGCCCGGACATATTCGCCTTCCTCGGTCTGCTGGGGAGGTCCGACAGCAGGGGGGCTGATGAGGCCTGACTGCCTGCCTCTGTTCACAGGCTCTATGAGCGTTGTGGTGTCCAGGTAGTGGATCTTGTAGAACTCCAGCAGAGCCGGCAGCCCATCAAACTCCTGATCCCCAATCCGAAACCGAGAAGGAGCCAATCCTGGTGGAAGAAATGAGACTTTATTAGCTTGCTGAAAAATAAAAAAATTAGGACAAACCCCTATTTCATAATAAAATAATAATAATTTTGCCACCTAGCCTGTTTGTTTTTTCTTTAATAAACACGTTAAGCTGTGCACACATAACCATTTTAGTGAAAGAGATGAAAGAGAAAATGAAAGTGTGCAAAGAGTCATGTGATCAATGTTACCTAATATAACTTAATAAGCAGTTATATAAATCTCTTGATATTAGAAGACAACTAATAACAGATATGAATAAGACCAAAGGCAGGTAGGTTCCTTTAGATCGACATGCAACATTAACAGTGATGATACTGTATTGTGATCGTAACTGCAGAATGACTGTCCAGTGCCCTTCCCTCCCATCCTCAGTAGTCTGAATTCTCAAGTACATTTGCCAAATAGTGTACTGAGCAAGCACACAAGTACAAACTTGGTGGTGTTAGAGAAACACCCACTGAAGTGGAGCTGTCCACTGTGCTTGTGCTGTTGGTGCCTGTGGGAAAATTTGTCATGTAACAAACTGACACATTAGACCTGAGCAGATTGTTTTTTGAGGGATAATAAAATTGACAATGCATCAATAAAGGCAAACAGTATCTAGCCTACTTCTCACTGATTTACCAATTTCCACGAGGGCTTGGTACAGCCAGCTAAACGACAGAAGAGAAGAGCAGCAGAGCAAGTTTCTGCAGGGCGTGGATTCAGGAATGACTCAATTATGACACTGTGTTACTTTGAGTTCAACTGTCCTGACTCAAACAGCACCACAGCTGAATTAAGCACTTGTTTGTCATTTCAAAATAAATGTGACAACTATGAGGTGAATCATTTTGCGTACAGTCTTTTACCGTCTATGAGGCCATCCCCTGATTTACTACTGGGAAACAAGACACAGGGAAGTTCAGAAAGGACGAGGATTGTGCAACAGCCATTAAGAGCCTCAAGCACAACGGCAAAACCTGCAAGTACGGGTGTGTGTGTGCAATAGGGCCTGATCACAGACATTCCTGAAGCACCAATCTGACCAGTCATCCCCCCGTTGTGACAGCGGAACTTCCCCAGTTCATTCAACCTCTGCAGCAGCAGCAGCAACAGCAGCAGCAGTAACCAGCTCACCTTACCTCTTTACCTGCTGAAGGGTAGTCCTGCTGCTAAACAGGGACAAAACACCGCCAAAAAATATATTACCCTCAACAAAAACAGCGGCTGAATGACTAAAACGCGGTTGTTTACTATCCCTTAAAGAAACCTCCATCAACCACACATGGGGATTAGATTCAATAACACTACTCACCTTCCTTTTTCAGTTAAAAGCAACACTGACTCACAGAACTTAGTAAAACTATATACCAGTTTTAAAAGACAGCTTTAATAATCACGGAAAGTTATAAACCTACATGTTACTGTACATATATGTTAGTGGCTTTAGGGAGGTAATGTTAATTAGACAATTCCAGAAAGGAGTTCAATGTTGCCTGAGGAGTTTGTGGGCGGATAGTGGAGATTTATTACATACATGCCGACTTTTTAAAATAGTTTTAAAAACCCAGAAAGATGTAGATTTATAGGGTAAATAGGGGGAAAACATTTTGGATTTAGTAAAATCTTGTTAAATAGGACAATTCCTAAAGGTAGTCTGGCTGGTTGGCGGAAAGAGGTGTGTACAGCATACCTACAAAGTTTTGTTTTGCATCCAAGATTTCATTATTATATGAATAATGATTTTAAAACTCAGCTTCAAAAACACTAAAATAAATAAATGTGTAAATCTCTAATGGTAAGATTTGAGTGCTTGTGGAGTTACTCTGATTTTTTTAAAATTGGACAATTCCAAAGGGGAGTCTGGCGTGGCTTGGGGATCGAGTGGGCGGTAGAGAGGTGTGTAAACCACATGTATAACGTTTTGTTGAACAGAGTGGTGATTTTTGTTATTACAAATACGCCGACTTAAAAAAGAAGCCTCCAAAACGCGAAAGGGTTGTAAATTTATTTGGTAAAACCAGGATATATTTGTGGATCTACTACTGTCTTGATCAATTAGACAATTCCGAAAGGGAGTCTGGCGCTGCTTGAAGAGCGAGTGAGCTAAATCCTAGCAAAGCAGGTTTAAAATGAAAGTACTCCTTATGTTAGAGCCAAGGGAACACGAAGAGGGTCAAGTTCAGTTAAAGTGAGAAGTAGACCAACGTTACCTGATCCAGATTGTCTGTTGTTGCTGATACTGTTGACGATATAATGGGACACTCTGGAGTTCTCCGACACGGAGAGCACGTAGTCTCCGGGGATGGTTATCGAGTCCCTCACGAGGAAAACACCATGTCTCTGTCCCTGTAAAAGAGAAACCGCCTCCTGGCGGCTCAGTCTCCCCCAATACCAGCTTGCACGGTCTTCGGCATCAAAATTACCGGCCATGGCTGTGAAATCCCTTCCAAGGCTTGAGGCCTTTCCCCTTCGCCTCTCCCTATCCGCAACTCATACAAAAACTTTGGTTGACTAACACTCCCGTTGGAAAAACGTCACAACGGCACGATTTTCGTAACGTCTAAGCGTAATATCAAGGGGTTTATTTCGGCGGAACGAATTCTGCACCACAAATCCAAATTATCTACTATTTGTTGTTTAAAATAACTAAAAAAAATCATAACTATCGTGCAACAAGAAACTCCAAGGCTGAAATGGCGGATCTAGGGAAAAGTTGACCTCATCTACCGGAAGGGATGCCCGGTCAATGGGAAGCGGTGCGTTCACGCCCATTAAAAGATTGGAAATCTACCAAACGAGCTTTCATCTCCGTTTAAATTACGGCTACATTTAATGCGGATGCCTTCTGTTTATATTAGTTTGCATGTGTTTTTTTACTGATTATGTCGTCTTTGTCTTAGCTCACAAATGTACAAATTTTAAATCCTTGACATGACTGGAAGCCAAGCATCGCTCACCGACCGTAAGTTTATGTTGAAACAACAAAGGCACCACAGAAATTAAAAAGCGTTAACATTGTGAAAATCGTAAAATACATCTTTTGGGTTTGTTAGTTGTTGGTTTGTTTGTTTGTTTTTAGCATTCTTTAAGAGATCAAAATAAACTTAATATAAACTTTTGTTTATATATTAATACCGTCCTTGAATGGACTTGCACCAAATAAGTATGCCTCTATAAGAAGGAAAACAAAATATTAATAAAGATCTTAAATCTCATTAGCCTTTTTCTCAGGTTAGTTAGTCTGATGCTTAATTTCTTCCCGTATTTTAAATCACAAATTAAATAATGAATTAACCTCCGTCAGTTTTACCACCTACACCCAGGCCTGATTACTGCCACATCTATTGAATCAAGACTTGACTTAAACAGAACCTGTCTGGCAAAGTTAGGGACATCACCAATTTAGAAAGGGTTACAAATCCATTTCCAAGGCTTTGAGACTCGAGCGAAACAAATTGAGAGCCATTATATACAAATGGAGAAAACTTGGAACAGTGGTGAATCTTCCAAGGAGTAGCCAACATAATCAATGACTCATCCAGGAGGTTACAAAAGCAGTTCTTAGTGAAGGGTGGCACAACCAGTTATTAGGTTTAGGAGAAATTACTTTTTCACATAGGGACAGGTAGGTTTCCATAGCTTTTTTTGGATTAATTCAAGTTATCTTTGTCTATCAATAAAATTTGTTTGATGATCTGAAACATGTAAGTGTGCCAAAAAGGGGGGGGGGGGGGGATTCTTGATAATCGCAATATTTACAGTATATTTACAGTAAGTTACACCCCACATGCACATTAGCCAGTGTGCAGCCTATTATAAGAAAAGGACATTGCTCATTTGCAGACAACGCTTCCTTTTATTACATGTGATGTTTGTGTCCTTATTTGATGTGAAACAGCCACAGGAAACTATATTTTAAGAAATCCACTATAAATGCTGAAGAAACTGTGGGAAGCAGGTGAGTACAGGTACACACACACAGTATAAAACTGATGAACATATTTGTGATTGGCCACAGACAACTGAGATTTCCTGTTAGCTTGCTTCACTTTAGGCTCAAAGTGTTCACAGCACACCGTGGTCAGCGCCATGTAGGCTTCGGGACGTGCTCTGATTCAAGAGTTATTCAAACTTCTTCAGGTGGTTGTAGAGAGACTGGACGTATGTAAACACACACATGGGGTCTGGCTTGTCCCCCATCTCCAGCATGTCGTCCACCTCGATCAGACGCAGACAGTCAGCCTGCTCTCTGAAACAGAAATAAAGGTGAATAAAACAGAAAGCAGTTCAATAAGCAATAAATGTATTTGCATATGAACAAAAACTAAAACAGCCGCTCTTTTTTTAAAGCACATCCAAATGTGTACGACTGTAGATTATTATGTTTTATGAGCAAATCAATGCAACGTAAAATAGGAGTAAACTAGTGGCTGTTGTTGCCAGTGTCATGTTTACATAGTTCAAAGTTGTTTAGGATGTAAGCAAACAAAAGAACCCTCTCATGTAATTTTTTTAAAGAGTTAATAAATGTAATGAATAAATCTCCAGTGGCCACACCTTTGACAGTGCTGTTATTCAAAGGGTGATCTTCACTACACAAACAAAGTTAATGATTTATCAATTATTATTAATTTCATGACTAAACTATCAATTAGTGATGAAAGATTAATCTATTTGTTTGGGTATTAAATTTTCCCTTCTTTTTCTTGTAACAGTCATGCTAATGCTGAAAGTGATGTTGAAACAGGAAATACTAGTGGGATTCTTGAGAGAGGATGCTTCACTATGGTAACCAAGGAAACAAGCCCACAAAACAAGTGGAAAATGTTACATTTTAACCAAAACCATGAACGTCCTTTTAGTGCTTAAACTGATACATTTATCTTCTTCTTTCAGCTGCTCTCTTTTAGGGCTCACTACATCATCTGCCTCCATCCCAACTTGTCCCACTGACCCCGCCGTCTGTCTCCAGACTCTTTCCTGTCACTGGTGCTCAGTATGAACCTGCCCGTGTTTGAATCATTATTAACTGCTAAATTAGACACTTAGCAATTAGCACTGTGTTTGAAAACATTAGCAAAACAAAGGAATCACCGCTATGATTTCCTATTGGAGCCATGCTACGTAAATGAAATAAGTCAAATTTTTAAAAAAATACAAATACATTTTTAAAAAAAAGCATTTTTGTGAAAAATTAAAATGTGTCATCTCTGGGTTTAACATGATTAATTTAAGAACTATATCCTGGAGGATTTTTAGATGATAAAAACTGTAATCCAGAAATCATTTTTAGAGTGATATTCATTGAGAATAAGGTTATACATTTATGGGGGGGAAAGTCCAATATTCACTGAGACTCTTTGAATTTACTTCTCACATGTAAGGCTTTAAAATTCCAATCTCCCTTGTGTTTTCTCACAAATTTATGACTTTATATTTCCAAATATATCAAGCTTTTTTCCCTTAATTATTTTAATCCAGTAAAACCTGAACTGAATTGGCAGAAAATTGTAATTTTGTTTATCAAGCCTTCTGTAAGTATCAGAATGCATATATTAGTTTTCATTTTTGTAATAATTGCTATATCCAACCACTTGGGCAATTTATTCCTCACAGTTTTTAAATCTTAAACAAACCAAAGTAGGTTAGAGTTAAAAATTACACTGATGATGTAACGTTTTCATAAATTCATGTATCAAATACGATACACTTGACGTTACAGGGTTAAACCTGGTAAATTTAGTTTTTTGTTGCAAGAGTGTCACCTCTCCTGGCTTCAGCAATTTATTATTCCACCTAAAACAGACCTTTTATCACACTGCACAGTCACTCAGTGGCTCTTCGACCCAGCTTACTCTGCGGTGGTGAAGGCCAGCTCCAAGTTGTGTTTGCGGTTTGAAGGGTCCAGAGAGTTGTAGTCAAACTCCAGAGGGAAGAAGGAGTGGACCAGGGCGCAGAAGGCCATCCCATCGCTCCAGCTGGACGAGAAGTTCTGAATGTCTATGTTCTGAGAGAAAATAAACAGTCATGGGTTTCTTTTTCATTTATTTATTCACTCAGAGCAAAGCTGGCAATATTCACTAATACACGGTATCTCTTCCTGATGAAATTACCAGCCAGAAAGCTCAAGAGGTGAAGACCGCCCGTCCATAAAGTTCAATCTTTGCTTTGCTATGAACCTCTTTATGGATACAGCTTATTAACCAAGCTTTCTAGCGGTAGCTGATAACTTGGCACGCAACCTGAAAAAGACTTCATTTTGGCAAATCGAATGAGTCCAGAGTGCAGCAGCCAGAGGTCAACCACTGGTTTGCCAGATCCCATTCTGACACCTTGAGATTGGTGTTTTCAGATCGGTGCTGTCTTTACTGTCTTTAACTGATGTTTTGCAGATATGTGACCACTAACCATGTGACGTTAACTTGTCCACCATTGTGAAACTCACGGTGACAGTGTAAGACCAAGTGACAAGAAAAATTGCCAACCAACTAAGTGATAGGCGGAGGTTGATGCAAAAATGATTGCCAAAGCCTCTGTCACACAGATCTATAGATTAGCCCCCAACCATCTGGAAACTCCTGTTGCTAGCGAAAGGTATGTATTCTCCAACTGGCTGGCAAAAATGACTGCGGTCATAGTTTGAATGGAAGTGATGGACGTCTCTAAAACACCGTCTAGCTACACTCCAAGCTGTAGTGAAACTTGAAAAAGTGCAACACAGACCAAAAATGCAGACAATTTGCCTTCCAAGTAAAAGCTCCACCTTTTGAAACATGTTGGTCGCAGCACTAAAGTGAAACTTATTCTGAAGGTGAACCTTCTTGATTTACGGTTTGCATTGCACTATTTCAAGTTTTACTATTGCCCAGCTACTTGTTAGTAAGTATTTGCAGACAAACACAAAAAAACTAAAGACATCAGGGGCAATCTGGTCACAATTAATGCAACCACTAGGAAGATTTTTGTGAAAGACCTTCTTTGAACCTAGTTTCACCCAGTGAGAGCCAGAAACCTCCAGGAAATATTGTCAACCAGTCAGGGAATATACACATTTTTCCACAGCACCAGTGGTTATATCACATCTAAAACCCTCCTAATAACCGAGGAAAAAAGGGCTTCCCATTGAACTTTGTGATTTCCTTCCTCTTTGGAGCTAAGAGTCCACCCAAACACAAGAGATATCAATGGAAAGACCAGGATTTCTTCTATTTATTCGATCAGGACTTATTAGGATAGCTCAAATAAGTCAAAAGATATAGACCAAAAACAAATGTCCATTACAGAGGACATAAATGAATAGGCTGGTTCTCAGGAGGATATGGCAGGCAACTCTGGAACAACCTCAGTGAGACTAAAACTTATCCCCCCCTGGTGGCTGTTAAAAAGAATGCAGGTTCAAGGCATTTCCACAGATCCATCTTTTCCATCTATCTTTTAGATGTCTGTCGTCCAGAAACCAGTGGGTGACATCATGGTGACTACACCCATCCTTTATATACAGTCTGTGGAAATAACCATCAGATACAGTACTGGAGCAGAATGGTAGTTTTATACCTTTATTTTTCCCCCAGCTGTTACAAACAATGAAGCTATTCAAATGTTCAAGTTTTAAAAATAATGATAGAAAAATTAGTTTTAGAGCTACTAACTGGAAGAGATCCAGCTTGTCATACCTGATAGCCAATGGTTTTGGAGCGACACCACTCCAAGAGGATCTGTTTTATACCACTGGCACTGGACACGCCAAAGCTCTGAGACCGCTTCAGTTTAGGCTTCGAGTCTTTTGGCCTGTTGGAGACAAACACAGCTTATTTTATGACAAAATAAAGAGGGACAAAAGGTGAAAAAGCAGAACTTATTTTGTATTCTGTTACTTTATAGGCTCTGAGTTCATCCTTTCAAACAAGGCTCGCTTTGCTTGAGCGCCATTGGAGCGTGGAAGCGTTTGGGACTTTATCACGTCCTGCTTAAAGTCGCCCCCCACTGGCTTGTTCGCTCTCCTGTGGAGAAACAGCGGACGACAACACGAAACATCAGGATGGAGTTGGATGAAGTTTGACTGAAGCAGCCATTCAGATTAATCAGGGCTGTTGATTACAACTTACTTCTCCAAATTAGGTGAGAAGCCAGATTTTATGATTGATTTGGAGGGAAGTAATTTTTCTGTAAAAAAAAAAAAAAAAAGGGGGGGGGGGGGGTGGCAACAAGTGATGAGTAGGCATAACCAGAGAGAACTCAGAAGCTTCTTTTATCTGTTTTAATAGGCCTGAAGAAGCTTTACCTGCAGACTGAGGGAAGCTCACACTTCTCTTTAAACTGGGGCTGGGTGTCTTAAGTACTGGCACTAAATTGAAAACAAGAGTCAGAGTTAAAGGAAGATACAACATAAAAATAAATAACAGGTAATAATAACTGTAAAAATAATGGAAATAGGAACAGATGAGAAGCAGACGGCCTCGGTCAGACTCACCACGTTTAAAGGGATACTCTCCAGGTTTCACTGCAGCGTCCTGTGAAGCTGAAAGGCTTGAAGACTGAACCGTTAAAGCAGACGAAGAAGACTCCGTGTTGGGTTTGGTCATGGCAGAGAGAGGCGAGTGGGGCTTGGCTTCACTGGTGTCTAAAGAGGAGATGAAATAAAGCGTGTTTTAAAAGTAGGGGGCCAAACAAAACACCGTTGCTGATACTTCGGCAGTGCACGCACCACGTCTAAATGGATATTCGCCGCGCTTTATCGTCGGTGACTCTGGCATCGAAGGGTTTGGCGCTGAAACCGCTTTGGGATCAGATTTAGATGAAGCAGGAGTGTCAGAGCTGCTTTTGGTTAACACTGTGAGAGGAAGATGGGGGAGAGTCTGAGACACAGAGGCTGACTGATCCTGGGATGCCTGGGACCTTTGTTCCTTCGCTCCACCTGCACAGATGGAGATGATACAGCATTAAAACAGGAAAGAACCTAAATCACTAAAAAACCTAAAGTGTAAAACACTTAAAGACACTTCTCCACGGTTGGGTTCACAATGGAAAAAAAAGTCAAGACTAGGTTTTCCTGAACCCACACAGGCCCAGCCCTGATCCAGGTCTGACCATAAGCTTTAAAGAGGAAAGTTTTCATTCTAATCTTAAAAGCAGTGTTTTGCATTTTTCCCTCTGAAAGCAACTGAAACCGTTAATCAAAATAGTTGCTGAATAAATGTTTGTCAATCAGCTAATTAATAAACTAATTGCTAAAGTTTTAATACAAATATGTTACCTTGAAATAAAAATGATTTAACAAACATGACATCTTCTTTCTGTAGAAATGTTTTAGACATAATTGTAAAATATGTAATTCAGACAAAAACTAACTCTTAATTGTGACATTGTAGCATATGCAGGAAAATGTTAGCGAAAAAAATATGTTCACAGTAAAAATATGTCTACATATTATGACGGTAAAAATTAAAATAATGTCTTGTTTCTTAATTTACAGCCACTAACTGTTTCTACTACGGAGATCTACTGTTTTGGATTTTACAGTTTATTTCTGCTGCCATTTTAAAGTTTTTTAACAAACGTTTTTTTACAGTGTCGGAGCTGGCTGTGTTAAAATATGTTCAGAGTTTCTGTGTGAAATCATCTGTAAGCACCACATTTTTGATGATCCTTTTCATATTTTGCATGCTGTAAGTGTGATACAGATTCTCTGCTGCAGGAACATTTTTTACTACAGCTGTTCCTGACTGTACCAAGGACTGAGCGTAAACTTAGAGGAGATCCTGCTTTTGCTCTAGCAGCTCCAAAACTGTGGAACAATCTCCCTTTAGAGATTAGACAGGCCTCCTCTCTGCCTGTTTTTAAATCACTCCTGAAAACCCACCTCTTTACCCTTATTTAATTAAGTTTTGTGCTAATGCTAGCTATTACCTTTGGATACTTCATGCTAGACTCTAGCATGAAGTATCCAAAGGTAATAGCTAGCAGTGTGTATTGCTCTAGCAGCTAGAGCAATACACACTGAGTAGCTTTCAGTGTTAAATTGAATGATTACCTCTAAACAGCTGTCCTGTTAGAAATAAATGGCAGCAGTGAAAGTAGAATAAATAGATCAAAAGATTAAAGGTATTCTGCAGTGCTGCTCTCTTGCTGTTCTTCTCTCTCCATCACCCTTTGCTGTCTCATTCTTATTTTTAAAATCTTTTTTGGGTATCTTTATCCCCTGCTCCTCTGATGATGTGTCTGACTGAAGTAGGCAACACTCAGCAGGCCAATTTTGAGCACATGAATGATGAAATTACACATAGAGCGCTCAGAGCCTGGAACAGAAAGCGTACCAGTTGTCTCTTAGTGTGACTTTAGGTTTTGTCGAGCCAAGAAAAAAAAGAATGGATTTGTTGAAAGTACTGCACCTCTCTGTCACAGTATAGGGGTGCAAAGATCGTCTGATACTGCTGACACGGATGCTGCCTCACTCTGTTTTCCTCACTTTGTCGTAGGTGAGTTTGTTTTCGCTGATGAAATCATAACTAAGCTAAAAAAAAAGGTGGATTTTGTAACCAACAGAAAGTTAAATTGATCCAGGAGTTTGCTGAATACCTACGGACCGTGAAAAAAGACGCCACCTCGTCAATGAATTAAAACTAAAGAACTAAAAATGACTTCATGTGTTTATTTTGCACTTCATATATTTCATGGTATCAGCTAAATTGTATAGCTTGAATGACAGGTGAACTTCTGCTCTCTGTATTTAAAATCAAGGCCACTTATGCATAGACATTTTCATATTTAATTGAGGACTAAATTCCTCCAGGCGCCCTGACCTGATACTTTTTGTATTATAAGGTGTGTCCATGTCCTCGAGGTTAGCATCCTAACAAATAATCATAAAGAGAAACTAACTGACCTCTTATAAAAGGATATTCTCCGGCTTCGCCTGCTGCTTTAGGTGCTGCAGACTGAGCTGGTTTAGCTGCCTCTGAACTGGCTCTAGTTGTCATGGCCGTCACCGGAAGATGAGGCTGGGGTTCATCAGCATCTGAAAAAGAAATAATCCAAAGTCCAAATGGAAGTGATGGCTTTTGTTGTAGTTTGTTGTTGTTGTCAGTAGTGTTCGGTCCACAACAGCAGTCGTCTCAAGGTGCTTTTTACTGTAAGGTAAATAGTCTAGTCTACAATATTAGACAGGTTCCCCACGTGGAGCTTCAGAGTTGGCTTTTGACACTGGAAAAAAAACCCAAAAATTGTGCATTTACAGTTGCCATGCCATGCTAAGGATTTGTTTGATAGCACTCATCTCATACTCAAAACAAGACGAAAATCCAAGAAACTCAGTGAAGATAGAAGAAGGAGAATTATAGATTTACACAAGCTGGGAAGGTCTCTGATTAATTTCTAAACAACTGCAGATTCCAAGGTTATTAGTTCAAAAATTCTATATAAATTATATGGATGTCCCACCAATGTGCAGAGAGAGAGGAAATTGGTTAGGATGTTCATGAACAAGCCAGGAACCACCAAGGCTCAAGCCTGCCATGAACATGAAACTGTTGGAATACCAGCACCTCTGTCCACAGTGAAACGGTGCAGAGAAAGAAGCCTCTGCTCCAAAAACGATTCCTTAAAGCTTGACCCAAATCTGCAGCTGCCCACATCAAAAAGCCAACTGACTTCTGAAGAAACGTTTTATGGTCAGATGAGGCAAAGATTAAGCTATCTGGCCACAATGACAAAGAAAAGGTGAAGCTTACAAACCTAAGAATACCGTACCAACTTTCAAGCATGGTGGTGGTAGCATCATGCTCTGGGGCTATTTTGCTGCCAGAGGCACTGGTACATTATAAACAGTGGATGGAATAAGAAAAATGCAAAACTACCTCAAAATAATTCAACTTCACCTCAAATAAACAGCTGTATAGTTGAAACTGAGTGTTCCAACAAGACAATGATCCCAAGCACACATTAGAGCTGGTTAGCTAAGATTGAGTTCCTTGAATGGCCTCGCCAAAGATCAACCTCAACCTATTGAACATTTGTGGACTATGCTTAAAAACAAAGTCGATCGTGGGAAATCAACCAATTTAAATGAATTTTACCAAACAGAGGGGTCAAATATTCAGTCGTGAATGTAAAGAAGCTTGATGGATACCAAAAGCAACGTGCATTTAACCAAATATTAGTGAGCATGTATGTATAAATAAAAGAACAGATTAAAAAAAAACAGCACTAAAAAACACAAATTACCATGACTTTCTTCCCCAAGATTAGTGTACATAAACTTCTGATCACAACTGTAAATACAATCCACTGCAGTGCACAGTTTTACAGCTCAGTTTTAATGCCAATATAAATATCTGCAAGCGCAAACAACATCTGGGTTTTATGGCATGGAATAAGATGGAATAAGTATAACCAGTGAGAGGAAATGCATTTTAAAATGGGATATTTTGGATTCTGTGAGGTATATACAAAACACTGCAAGCAAAATACAGAAAAATATTTGGTTTTGTGGATATCATTTCGGGTTTTTTAGACTTGCATGCATTTACTTTGTTCCCTGGTATTATAAACTGTTTCAACGTCAGTGTAGCAGATGAAACATAAAAGCTCAAGTTTGAGCTGAAGATCACTTTAAATGTCTTTCTGTAAATCCAACCATAGAGGACATGAACTGACCGGGCCTGCTGGGCGTTTCCACAGATGAAGACTCTGAGGTCAGTTTGGTGATGGCGGTCAGAGCTCGGTGGGACTGAGGAGCAGCTTCTGCAGCCTGGGTTACATCAGGGTCTGCAGAGAACACGAACCCAACAATGAAACCAGCTTGAAGAGTAAAATGTCTGGATGTGCAGGTGAAGCTGCCTACCTTCCTGTTTCTCTTGCGCGGTAGTGGCTACATGAGCGATATTCTTCTCCCCTCTTGCTTCAGTTCCCTGTTTAGGTGAGGCAAAGAAGTCAAAACACCCACTTCTTTTATTTTGATGAACAATTATAAACTAACATTATCATTACTGATGATGTTTTGATGCATTTTCAGGGTTCAATGATCACTTTGAGGGAACGTCCAATAAAATCATCGTTGCTTCATGTGGCTGTGTTTGTAAGAGTGGAGATATTGGACATTAGCATTTTGGAAAGCATGAAGGGGTGGGATGAGGAGCAAATGAGTCGATCATTTGCATGTTAAACAAGTTATGCAACATATACAGTGTTTATATTGTGTTTATACATTTGCGTTGGTAACTTTATTCACTGGACCTCTCACAGTTTGCTTTTGTTGTGCACAGCTAAAATTAATTTTAAACCTTTATCACTCATCGCAAACTTGTTTGTGTGTGCGCGTGTCTGTGCTCACTTCTCTGGATGTGTGATCTTCAGCTGTTAACGGCTGACAGCTTCTCCTTTAATGACAGCTGTGGCCAACAAACCCGTGTTCCCACTGAGAGGCTATTTTAGATTTTGCAATCAGCCCCTTTGCAAGAGTTTCCGCTGCACTCTTCTTACGTCCCAATATAGCCCCAAATGGATGCTTTGGAAACCAGAGTTAGGTTGAGCAGCTTCAACAGCACCTAAGTATATCAGCACAAAGCTTTGGCCTGTATTCAGTCCACCTCCCACCCCGGAGCCTTTTGCTTTCCAGAGACGAGCAGTGCTCATAGCACAGCGTATATATCCAGTCTGTCATCGAGAGGGAGATTAGCACCATGATCATCTGAAGGCTCCACAGTAGCTGATGTCTGACTCCGTCTGACCCTCGATAGTATCTGCAACCTCTAAATGGGTTTACACCCAACAACCTCCTTCTTAGAAACATGCTTTGGTTAGATACAAACACAGTGGTGGCTATCCCTTACAACACAGAAAATAAAATTATAGGTTCAAACCTCCTGGTCAGCTTGGGCTCAAGTTTGCAGGGGGTGCTCTGGCTTCCTCCCCGAGCCCAGTGATTTACCTGAATTAGCTGAAGGTGTGGATGTGAGCATGAATATCTGTCTGTCTCTGTGTTAGCCCTGTGATGGACTGGTGACCTGTCCAGAGTGCACTACACCTCTCAAACAGTCTCAAGTGGGATGGGCTCCAGCCCCCTGAAAACCTAGCTCTAGAAAAATTAACAAGATGGATGAATGGATGCAAGCAATCAAGCTAATGCACTTTTCTTAACGATAGATTATAACTCCCTTCTGGAGTTCCACTCAGCTCTATATAGCATTTTAACTTCTTTAACCTCATTGCTTTGGTTTAATAACCTTTTGATGTTCTCTTTAGTTCCATGTATCAGTCACTTCATTTTCAACGTGCAGTGAGAGTTACTAACAAGCTGATTCATAGAAAACTCATGCAAAGCATTTTAAAAAGTATTTATTAAGTGTGTGTTTAGATTCTTCAGATATCTTCCAGTCGTGTTGTTTCCAGTCTGCCGGGTGTTTATAGGTATTATTTAAGAAGTTGAAGTTGAGTATGAACATCTGGTGTTGACAGCAGAGATTTCCTGCTGGTCACTAAAGACACTACATCTTAAGGCACGTGGCTCAGGCAATAAACAATAACTACTTGAATGACAGCCACTGTTTTCGAGTACAGTCTCTTATCCAAGCGTCCATGGAGCCAGATTTATTTTATCCAGTCCTACTAACTGTTTATCCTGGATAATATGAAGAGTGACGGTAGATCAAGCAAGTTAAGAAGCCATCTCTGAGGCTGAAAAAGGAAGACTAAGTTGAAAGTGGCTGAAAACTGCAGGTCCTCTAGTGGCCACTTGGGGTTGCCTCCAAAAGGAAGTGAAACCCCATCAATCTCTTTACATCAGAAATAAATAGTCTGGTGCAAAAGAAGGGTTTGATGTTTATAGCTAATTTTAGCTAACTTTAGCTAACTTTACTGGGGGAGATTTTCTTTGAATAATGAGGCTTAACATTAGGAGCGTGGCCACCTTTATTGACACTGACACTTTGTTATTGACTGCTGCCACTTCTGGAAAAAAAATTCCACATAACAGCCCCCCAAAAATGCGGTAAGTCTGCATATCCATATCCAGAACACAGTGAGTGATTTACCGTTAGTTACTTCCATCTTTTATATACAGTCTCTTTGTTAAAGTTGAAAATGATGGAGTAAAGAATCATGTGAGATCATTTAAAAACTTGG